>NW_010316104.1:26730-34422 GCF_000700745.2 Antrostomus carolinensis
GCAGCACCAACACCTTGGCATAAACTGCTCTGACAGTCGATTCTTTACTTGGGTTGGGACATGCCCACTTGTACAGGAAGAACAGGAGAGGTGAGGAGCTGTACCCTAGCCTTCAGCACACCTTCTGCTTTGATATACAACCCACTTCTTTCATGTTTGGTGCAGACAGTGCTATGAAGATCTAAAAGGCTGGATGTTGTATAATTGAGGACCATAAACTCGGTAAGCAACTTTGTCCCTTCGTTCCTCATCCACCCTTTCTCCAGCAGAGCCACAGGGACAAACAACAGTCCAACTCTGGGAGTGTCCCAGGCGCCTAAAAGGCCAAACCCACACCACTATTCCCAGCCTGGAACTGCTCTGCAAGGGCTCCATCCAGAGCACAAGTGTCACGTGAGGACCAAAGGAACAGTAAAAATACTTACAGTATTAGGGGAAGTCCTAGCACATGGTGAAGCGAAAGTGCAAAAAAGCCTGTGCTTTCCTCCCTCACCCTCTCCCACCACTCCTCCAGTGGAACTTTTCTCGGCCTGAGGAGGTTCTGCCTCCACAAGAAAACATCATGTGCATGCCAGCAGTACACAGGCTTCGACACTTCTGTCCCCTCCCAAGTCCTACACCAGAAAAGTCATCCTCATGGACTCCATACAGCTCAGGGGAGCATTTCTGAGTCTCCAAATAACAGCCTCTTTATGTCTACTGCCCTTCCTCCAGCACTTAGACATAGAAGTTTAAAGGTGAAGCATACCTCTTGGGGATGCACTGCACTTCAGCCTTCAAGTATCACTTCCACCAGGAGAAAAGACACCCTGCTAGACACGGTAAGGATGTCCTATGTACATCATAAAAAAAAGTATTTTCTAGAGTAGCATACGTACATGAAAAGAGCCACCAGGGTCCTCTGCAGTAGATGGAAAGGATCAAAGAAGAGAATGGGACAAGAGCAAAAAGTAGTCCCCAAAACACTTCCTCAGCCCCCCTCATGGCTTCTCAGGTAAGAACTGCTAAGTGAAAAGGTAGGAACACATCAGATGGAAAGTTTGAGCCAACCATGGGATGCCTACAAGTTCAAATGCAATGTAGCCATGAAAATGCAAATATGACCCCCAGAGAGGGATTTCCAGCAGAAATTGGCAGGGTTTCAGTTGCACAACAAGACCTTGGCAGGAATACCAACTACAACTCTACTGACCCCTGTTCAGGAAAGATGAACTGAAATGGGAACAAGTACAGAGAAGAGCAACGAGGATGAGTAATGGGGTGGGGAGCTTGTCTTCCCACAGCAGACTGGAAGAGAAAGGAGCCTAGCAAAAGAGGTTTGAAAGGGAATCTGACTGCAGGCTTCAAATATGTTAGATGGAATGAAAGGAATACCTACAGGAAGAAAAGAACAAATGAAATAAGGATAAAGAAATGGGCTTGCAAAGAAATGTCAATTTAACATGGAAAATTTAACCTGGAAATGAGAAATGGAGCAGAGACAGTCTGGAACAACTTCCCAAGAAAGCATGAGGGGCAGGAAAATCCAAGTGCTTTTCAAAAGAAACTTTATCAGTTTATGAAAGGGACTGGATGGTGCAGGACCTGAAAGAGCCAAGAAGATGATTCAATGGTCCAGAAAACCCCTCTCAGTTGTACATTTCACAGTATAAACTCACACAATGATGGACATTAAATCAGCTGAAACTGCTCAGGAAAGATCCTGGAGCCATCAGACAGTTCTGTGAAAACATCAGCACAATGCCTAGTAGTGGTGAAATGACAAACCAAACAGTAAAAATGATCAGGGAAATAAAGAGAAACACAGCCAAGGTACAAACCCGCCAAGCTTTCATAAGTGAAACTCTCACTCCCAATCCACTCATTTCAAAAGAAAGGATATTTGAGAACAAGAAGGGTGAGACAGGGCACAGAAGGACAGATGTACGTCAAATTACAGAAAGCACCGTACACAGCAAGGACAATTTACAACACCATGTAACACAAGATCTCAGAGGCACCAAACAAAACCCCAAGACAGCAGTTTAAAATGAACAGAAGAAACACCTTTGCACACCTGAAGAAGTCATTACCATGGAATAGTCACAAAGCAGCTTTCTGCCTTGAACATACCTTGTAAGAATTATTAAACACGAATTTCAAGTTAGGAAATCCTTAAGTCAAAGACCATCAGAAGTAGAAAAAAAAAAAAAAATGCTGTGTATTTGCCCCATTCTCATGCTCTGTCTCTAAGCCTTGACTAATGGTTGCCACAAACAGAATATTGGCTGAGAGAGGCCTTTTCTCTGGAACCAGTGAAGCTGCTTTTTTATTCCTATTTCACACCCTGGATCAAGGCTCAGTGTAAACTGCAAAATTTAAGTTTACATTTTGGATCTCACAATGAAGAGGAGGGAGTTTGGAGACTGGAAATACAGAGAAAAGGCAAAGCAGTGACACAGGAGCCAGGTTAAAGAGCTTGAGCGACCAATAGGACAGACTACACAGGAAAATGGGCTCACACCAAGGGGAGCGAGAGGTTCGGGCAGAGGTGTCAAGTATGTGAGAAGGAACCCACAGAAGAGTCTGGAAAAATAAATAAATAAAATTTCTCTGACATGGCAAATATCTGCAAAACACCTCATCAGTGCCTTCTACCCTCTCCACCACGGATCCACAAGGTTAACAACTTGCTCCTAGCATTAAGAAATTGTTCAAGCACAGATGGCAGAAGTCTCTACCACTAATCTAAAGGTTGCAGCCTTGCTGAAGGCTCTTCAGTCTGTCAATTCACGGTACATGATAAAAGTTAAGGAAACAAGAATCATATCATTACAACACCCATGTGTGGTCCCCTCTGATAAACTCAGCTGAACTCAGCCGAAAACTGTTACAGCAGTAGAGTCTTAGAAACAATTACACTCCCAAAGTTCCACTCAGACAGCTAGGTAGGTGCCTTGACTAAGTAGAGTCACACTTCAGACTTCCACCTTAGACATCAGAGAAGAGATACCACAGGAGGCTCTTACCAATGTCCCAGCAAGAGGAAAAGCATCAGTCAGAGCTTGAGCCTTCTAACATATCAGGTCAACCAACCACTTAACTCTGCAGGAAGCCAGGCTTTGTTAGAGCTGATGCTCTGTGGGTTACAAACTTAAAATGTTGTATACAGTGACACGCAAGCAGAGCTTTTGTAGAATCACGTTGGCACACCCTTTTTTTTTCCCCTTCAGATTTGCATGATGAAGGGGCTTAAATTACATTACGGCGGCACCCTAACTCTGCTCCTTCCTAAATCTGGAGGTCCTGACTTTGAAGTATAAATCTTGATGTAGTTTTCTTTGTGTATACACATGAAAGCCTCAACCACTCAAAGCAGATACATCTGGGACAAAAGACAGCAGGAGATTACAACAACACATGTGACAATTTAATACAAGACGCAAAGAACAGGGTCCTGCACCACACTGATACCACAGGAGCAATTTCAGAGGGAACACAGCATAATTCAGCGTCTGTGCTGGAATCTGGCCAAGAGGCTGCAAGACAGTTTTCTGGCCACGAAGCTCAAGCGACTTTTTTCATACTGGGCAAAATAACAAGACTTATGACTTTAAAGCCTCACTCAGAATAGAGTATCTTTTACTATCCAGAGCCTGTAATCAGGGGGAGGGTGCTGACTGGGAACTGAATTAGATGTCAGCGTCTCCTTACCAAGTCAGCGACCGCACACCTGAAACACAGGGGGCTCTAGCAAGCTCTGACCACATCCTGAGCCCACTTAGCTTCAATGATTTGGAGACATCATAGTCCATGGTCACATGGCTGCAGGCCACGCTGCAATTTAAAATGCAATTGCCAAATCTAACTCGACCTTCACTTGTTGAAAGAACCAACTTCCTCTCTGGACACTGGAGAAGCGGACTGAAGGGTATTTTCCAGCTGCTATTTATATGCTTTTGTTCGAAAGTGCTCCCACTTACTTTATTGAACCTGGCAAATGGGTAGTCCTTCCCTTCCTCTGCTGCTCTCCTCCAGTGGTAGAACATCGCTCCGTCTTTTCTCGCTGGATTGGTGAAAGGCATCCACTTCCAAGGTCGGACTTTCTTGGACCCCAGTTTTGCTTTGACTGTTCGATAACCCTGAGTTGTATCACTTGGCAGCAGTGGAGGTGCATCCCTGGGGTGGAGAAAAGCAATGGCTGATGAGAAGCAAGAAGCAGCCCAGAACAAACCCAAAGAGATTTCAGACTCGGAGTAGGATCTGCCACCACAATGTTTAGGGCGGGAAAACCTAAGTTTAAGCTTTATTCCAGGTTTTGTACTTCCCAGACTGCAATGCTTCCTGCATCAGGACAGAATACACAGCACGGGTGGGTTTGAACAGAACCATCTGGAAAGCAAACCATGCAAGAGACCTCTGGGGCAAGGGCACAATCCATAACGAGTTAAATACAGGCTGCAGCAGGACTCTTTTTGCAGAGATAAAAGTAGGTGCTATTCCCAGTTGTGGATAAAAGAGAATTAGATACAGAAGGGTAAGAGCACTGCTTTGTCTGCGCTGGACTATTGTGCCTGTACCTATTTCATCTCCTACACAGAGCAAACCCCTCAAATTTAGAAGAGAGAAGACAGACACTGTCCATGACTGTCTAAGAGAGAAGGGCACAGGCACAGGCCAAGTACAAAGGGGAATCAATCTGGGAAGTGAGACTGCCCGTGGTTTCAAGGGCATGCTGCCCTGCCTCCAAAAGCCCAGGCTACCCCACAGCCTGCACAGATGACCATAAGCTCTTACTTTTTGTCAGAGTAGAGGAGTGCATAAACTTCTCGGTGCATCCCTTCTGGCCTCTTAAACGTCAACGTCTCTGAAGACTTCTTAGATTTTTTCTGTAAAAAACAAACAAACTACATTTTAGACTCAGAAGTAACAATCCCCGAGGGAACTACATAACCTGGCACCCTGTGATAGTTTTCACTTTTATCTGGTTTTAGACACCTTTAATTTCTCCAGGAAAGTGCCTGTTCTTGGTGGACACTGACAGACAAAACGCACACGCTTTCAGTGATAGCCCTCACCAGTACTCAGACACTGCTGTTGCTGATAACACACACTTAAATTCCAAGTTGAACATCTGGCTGTAGTTTTCAGGGGCTGGTGCACTAAGCCTTTTTTTTACTAGGAAGGCACTGTCCTCACGTGAAGGTATTAATGCATTTAATTAAGTGATTACCTTTTAGAGAAGATAATAAGAAATGTCATCCTTCCTTCTCTTACTTTTTTTCATTTTGTTTTACAGTAACTTCAGTTTTTACCAGTTGTGATCAAGCACTTGCAGTAGCCTCACGTCAAAACTACTGGTATCACCTACAAAAGTAAACCTCTGCTCCTGCCTCTGCTCTCCCATTTATACAGCAAAGATTGTTTTGGGGTTTTTTTTTAATATAGTTTCTTCACACTAGCAATTCAGTGCAGGCAACTCAATCTGGCCCCTAAAACCTTGTCAGAAATGATGGTTTCTAAGACACAGTTCACGTCATATCACATATACAAGTTTATAAAGTAATCAGCTTTGGCTTCAGGTAGACACAGTGACAGTCACATTACCAAGGGACACTTTATTTAAGTGGGCCAAGCTTGCTGAGCAGTCCAGAGCATTTGGTCTAATGGTACCATCTTTATAACTACTAGCCATGTCACTACTTTTAAGTACTCATTTACCATATCGCTACCAACTTTTAAATCAGAGTATTTTGCAGTAGTAAAACTGTAACATAATTAGTATTAAAGCCATACAGTCACCTTTCTCAAGCAAATTCCAAATCCTACTAAAAAATAATAATCTATCATCTTGGACTACAGCTACTTTCCATAAAACTTCACGACAGACATTCATTATACCAGCACCTTTTTACTCCTAATCAAACACCTTTCTCCTAGTGTGTCCATCACTTTGCCCAGGAGCGATGTAAGGCCAACCAAGGCAGTTACCTGCAGGTCACCACACACCCTGTTTGAACACAGGCTTCTGGAATTCCCCCAAAGTTCACAGATTTATTAAAAGTTAGTATCAGCAGGCCAGAGATCAGCTCAGCCAGCTCTTTTAGGAGTTGAGAACAAATTACTTGGTCCTGCTGATTTAAATGTTTTTATGCCTAGTAATTTTTATTTTAACATTCTCAGTCACTAATGGACTGAAAAGTACTTCATGGTTCTCCTGTGATTTAAAGACATCAATCTGTTTCTTTTCTAATTGAGAACAGATCTACTTCCTGAGCAAGTGCCGCACTGTTATTAGCAATTTTGCTCTCTCCATGCAACAATGGCTTATACCTTTGGTTTGATTTAGTTTCTGTACTTTGTAGAAATTCAGAATGTTTCACAGCTCCAAGCAGCCTCCTGCACTCCCCCTAAACACCCTCACTGCACCTCCCCTTCCTCTCTCTTTCCATTACAGTAAATTTCAGGAGAAACCCATCTTATTCTCTGCTCCAAAAGAGAGACAGACAGCCACCAGTACTCGTTCCGCTCTCTGCTAGCTAACAGACAAATGCATCTAAATTAAAGGACTTATAACTCCAAACATTCAGTGGCGCAAAATCACAGGTTGAATCCTACCGACGAGCTGCTCACCGCACACACTATCCACCAACACAGCTGAGAATCGACAATTTTAACATTTCAGCCTTTAAATCACTGAAACTCATCAGTTTTCCATCACAGTAACTATACTGTGTGTCCTATCCCCAGTAAGGCAGTCATGAAACCACTGTGCTTCTCTTCAAAGACAAACATTTCAGTGCAGCCAAACAAAGACAGTCAGGAAGTACTTTTAGGGATAAGGTGGTAGCATATGTTTCTTTTTTTCTTGTATTTTTCCCAAACAAACAGAGAGCTCCTGGGGATTTCATCTCCCCCCAGCTCGTTTCCAAGCGCCTCCACATCTCATAACTACTTGTGAACTGACTTTGCCAACACCTTGCAAAGTATGGGGCAGCCAAGATCTCGCCCAAGTTTAAAATACAGAAGGCAACAACAGACCATGGCAAATTACCACACAGAACACAGCTCATGACAGCGTACATCCATAACAGAGCTCACTAACCTGCCAGCATTCCCACAGGCAACACCTCCCAGTTCTCCCAAACCCCAGCCACACACCTTCACCACCTTGGGGACTGCTTCTGTCATTTGAAGACATTTATTGTTTAATCAAGTCAGACAATGTTTTTTCCTTCTAAGACAGGACTGTGTTATATTATTTCCATCTGCTTGGTGGCTAGATAGTAAACACACTTCACACTTACTCCACAAAACGTGAATTTTTGAGACAGCTGCAAGTGCACTGAGGCCAGGCCCAGCTCACCAGGACACCACTTAGACAGCTCCAGCTTAAACACAGCCCCACGTGCCACAGCGCAGTTAACCAAGAACATCAGGAACGCAGGAGTGGGGCCCTACAGGCATTTCTAGACACTCCTAGGAAGCCCAAATATAAATGGACTATGGCAGGAACATGCTTTATTACATCTTTTTTCCAATATTCACCCCAGACACCACATGCAAGGTCAGTCAGTGCCCAGAAAACAAGCAGCAGCTCCTCAGGGCACCGCAGTTCACCTTATCCGAGTTGATGATATCCTTCTTGTTGATGGTGCCCGTGTTCTCTGACTCCACGCCGCCCAGCTCCAGGATGTCCCGCACGTCCGCGCC
>NW_010316105.1:0-313 GCF_000700745.2 Antrostomus carolinensis
GGGGGTGTCTCCCTGACCCCCTCCCTCCAGTGCCACGTCCCCCTTGTCCCTTTACCTGTCTGAGCCAGGACACTGGGATCCCCTGGGGACATTGGGGACACCTGGGGACACCTGGGGATACCTGGCTGGGTACACTGGGATCTGTGGGGACACCTGGCTGGGGATACCTGGGGATACCTGGCTGGGGACACCTGGGGACACTGGGATCCATGGGGACACCTGGCTGGGGACACCTGGCTGGGGACACCTGGGCATACCTGGCTGGGGACACCTGAGGACACTGGGGATACCTGGGGATACCTGTTTGGGGTCA
>NW_010316105.1:377-585 GCF_000700745.2 Antrostomus carolinensis
CCTGGGGACACCTTGCTGGGGATACCTGGCTGGGGACACCTGAGGACACTGGGGACACCTGGGGATACCTGTCTGGGGACACTGGGGACACCTGGGGATACCTGGGGACACCTGGCTGGGGATACCTGGCTGGGGACACCTGAGGACACTGGGGACACCTGGGGATACCTGGCTGGGGACACTGGGGACACCTGGGGATACCTGGGGA
>NW_010316105.1:768-1379 GCF_000700745.2 Antrostomus carolinensis
GACACTGTGTGTGGGGGGGGGTGTGTGTGGTGGCTTTGACACCCCTTGGGGACAGGTCTGTCCCCATGTCCTCACCTGGCTGGCACCTTTGTTGGTGCCCATCTGGAGGCTGATGGTGGCTTGATCCAGGGGTTGGTCTGTCCCCAGTTTGGGGTCGTAGAGGTGCCGCCGTGTCCCGTACGCCGTCATTCCCTGCTGGCTGGCAAACTTGTTGGTGCCCATCTGGAGGTGGCAGGTGACAGGGGAGGGGGTGTCACAGAGCGTGGGGTGGGGACAAAGGTGATGTCACCCATGTCACCAAAATTGTCCTCTCCTCACTCTGCATTGTCCGCAGTGAAAACCAACGTCCCCAAGAGATTCTCACTGGGGACACTGGGGATACCTGGCTGGGGATATCTGGGGACACTGGGGGCACCTGGGGACACTGGGGACACCTGGGTATACCTGGCTGGGGACATCTGGGGACACTGGGATCCCCTGGGGATACCTGGGGACATCTGGGTATGCCTGGCTGGGGACATCTGGGGACACTGGGATCCCCTGGGGATACCTGGCTGGGGACATTTGGGGATACCTGGGGACATCTGGGGCCACTGGGATCCCCCGGCGGT
>NW_010316105.1:1792-2191 GCF_000700745.2 Antrostomus carolinensis
GGACCCCTGGGGATTCCTGACCAGGGACACCTGGGGACACCTGGGGACACTGCCATCCCCTGGGTACACCTGACTGAGGACACCCCAAGAGATTCTCTTGGCGATCCCACGTATCCCGATGTCCCCCCACACACCTGTGAGGGGGGGGTTACATACCCCGATGTCACCCCCACCCCTCGATGTCACCCCGATGCCACCCCCAGTGTCACCTGGAGCCCGATGATGTTCCTCCCCTCGCGCAGTTTCTCGGGGTGGAAGCGCCGTTGCTGTTTCTCGGCGTATTTCACCCCCAAATTCACGTTGTTTCCCTTCGTCTTGGCCTGGCAGAGAAAATCTTGGCGCTTGGGGGGGGTGTCCAGACCCTCACCCCACCCAGTGGAGCCCCCAGACCCTATTTCC
>NW_010316106.1:0-23232 GCF_000700745.2 Antrostomus carolinensis
TTTTTTTCCTGTAACATTTTTAAAAGATCAAAATAATTAAGTCAACTATTGCTATTTTTTAGTGCTATTAAATTTCTGCCCGCTTCCACACTAGCTGCTGGGATTGAAAGTGGAGGAATTCAAACACTACAGGAAGGCTATTTTCAAATACAACATTTGCAACACTCCTAAAGCACTGGAAATCTCAAGAAGGGGTTGTCTGAGGCTTTCAACCCAAATTCTGAATTATGCTCCCTCTATATATAGGAGCTTTTTAACCACTATAACTGTGTCAAGAGACAGGTTTCTTTTTTTAGTCACACACTTACTTTGGTGACACCACAAGTGTAGCTCTGCGTTCACCAGTCGTGACATGTACCAGTATAGCATCTACCTCTCTTTAGGACAAAAAAAATTATACCAATTAAGAAGAGCCTTACAACTGGTGCAAAACTGTAGGCTCCTCAGCAAGACTATGCCACTTTTATTGTCCCACAGCGTCCAACAGGTAAGGTTTGTGTTCAGAGTCACACTAATGTAACTCAGCATTGGAGCCAGATCTGTTTACTATCTTTGTCAATGATCTGGATAAGGGGATCGAGTGTACTCTCAGTAAATATGCAGATGATATGAAGTTGAGTGGGAGTGTTGATCTGCTTGAGGGTAGGAAGGCTCTTCAGAGGAATCTGGACAGGCTGGATCAATGGGCTGAGTCCAACTGTATGAGGTTCAACAAGGCCAAGTGCCAAGTCCTGTATTTGGGTCACAACAACCCCATGCAATGCTACAGGCTTGGGCAAGAGTGGCTGGAAAGCTGCCTGGCAGAAAAGGACCTGAGGGTGTTGGTTGACAACTGACTGAACATGAGCCAGCAGGCCAAGGTGTGCTCAGGTGTCCAAAAAGTCCAACGGCATCCTGGGCTGTATCAGAAATAGTGTGGCCAGCAGGACCAGGGAAGCAATTGTCCCCCTGTACTCAGCTTTGGTGAGGCTGCACCTTGAATACTGTGTTCAGTTTTGGGCCCCTCACTACAAGAAAGGCATTGAGGTGCTGGAGGATGTCCAGAGAAGGCCAATGAAGCTGGTGAAGGGTCTATAACAAGTCTTATGAGGAGCAACTGAGGGAACTGGGGTTGTTTAGTTTGGAGAAAAGGAGGCTGAAGGGAGACCTTATCACTGTCTACAACTAACTGAAAGGAGGGTGTAGCGAGGTGGGAATCAGTCTCTTCTCCCAAGTAACAAGTGATAGGATGAGAGGAAATGGTCTCAAATTGCATGAAGGGAGGTTTAGATTGGATATTAGTAAAAAAATTATTTCCTGAAACGGTTGTTAGGCATTGGAACAGGCTGCCCAGGGAAGTGGTGAAGTCACCATCCCTGGAAGTACTTAAAAGACATGTAGATGTGGTGTTTAGGGACATGGTTTAGTGGTGGACTTGGCAGTGCTACGTTAATGATTGGACTTGATGATCTTAAGATCTTTTCCAACCTTAACAATTCTAATGGGCTCAACACTGTCAGCAGTATGAGACTACACAAAATGGAGTATTGTTTGGTCTTGCTTATTTTAATGGCAGTTCTGGAAATGCTGAAAGTTTTCTACATAAAATCAGAAGAAGAAAAGCTCTACAATAATAGTCTTTAACCTAAAGCCTTTACTTGCTTGTTTGGTTTGGGGCTTTGGGGGGTTTTTTTGGTTTGGTTTGGTTTGGTTTTTTTCCCAGGAAATCACATTTTCCACCTTTTCTTCAATTTCCTTGCATTGTCCATTGGAAGGCTGTTAGCATTGCGATGCCCAAGCCCTGGGTTTCGTTTGCCCCCTGCCCGTTACACACCAGTGAGGATGGGCACTCTACTTCCAGGAGGCATATGGCAATACCTATGTGCACACGAAGGAAAGCTAGAATAACCCACTCTCCAAAAGAAGCTGCTAGTCTTATTGGTTTTTCCTTTTTAAATAACTGCTGCTGAGTCAGGCATGACGTGGCTCCCATAATCTTCACAGATAATTAAGCAATTCATACCTTATGTCTGTGGGTAGACACTGCTGTCAAAACTCAAGCCTGTTCTGAAAGTGTCTGAAGTGCTTTCTTTGAGGAAAACAAACAAACAAAAAACCCCAACCTTTTGCTTTAGCCCACCTTTGCTTAAATAATCTTAAATACCAAGACTGTATAGTAGGGCAATTTGCTTGTGTGGGCCATTACTTTTGAAGCTGATGTGACAGCTTGTTGCACGACTCTTCTCTGTACACATTCTTCTGTTTTGCTGGGAGGAATGCAAGAGATGAGCAGAGCAAGAAGGTTTTGATTTTTGTTACTGTAAGTTGACACAATACAGCTTTGTCAGTTCTGATGTTACACTGACAACCAGTGTTTCACACCTCAGCAGTGTGAAAGTGGCTACAGTGTCTGGGCTACAGTGTCTGTAGCAGGGGCTGTGGGCGTCCCAAAGCCAAAATGGGTGGGCTCCATACGAAGCCAGGCGCTTCCTGCAAGGGGTACCATTTACCTGTGCTAAAAGGATATTCTGAGTAATGCATGTGTTGTCTTCAGTTCCTGGACTTTTTTTGCATGGACAGTGTTGTCCCAAATACCTGCATCATCAAGGAGCCCTTCAAGGGCCTCAGGACATCTGGACTCTGAGAGAGCAGTAGGAAACTCTCTACAACTGCCTGAAAGGAGGTTGTAGCAAGGTGGGTGTTGGTCTTTTCTCCTAGGTAGCCAGCAATAGGATGAGAGGTAATGGCCTCGAGTTATGCCAGGGGATGTTCAGGTTAGATATTAGGAAATATTTCTCCAAAAGAGTGCTCAGACATTGGAACAGGCTGCCCAGGGAAGTGGTGGAGTCACCATCCCTGGAGGTGTTCAAGAAACCTGTAGATGTAGCACTCGGGGGTGTGGTTTAGTAGGCACGACGATGATGAGTTGATGGTTGGACTGGATGATCTTAGAGGTCTTTTCCAACTTTAATGATTCTGTGATTCTGTGAAACTTGTGCTAGGGATGAAACAGGCTGCAGTGTCAAACCAGACATTTAAAAGAGATCCAGACTCTGCAACACAAGGACATAAACTGGGAAAAAGATAAGGTTAAACTCATGGAATCCTCAGTTAGAGGTGAAAAACAGTCTTTGTCCTCCTCTTGCCCACAGTGAAATAGGATGATTTTTTTCATAACTGCACCGTCCAAACCACTTCTTAGATTCCTGCCTTATTTCCATTATTTTAGCAAAGGTGTGTCTCAGTCTGCACGTAATATTTGAAATAGGGGAGAACTTCTAGCACTTTCCAGGTTGGCTAGTCCATAACCACATAGAATAGTACCATGGAAGAACAACTCCTCAGTCTCATGCAAAGGGAGGAAAAAGTGAATACAGTTAAGAAAATGTAGATGCAACCCAAATATTGGGAGGATTTTTCCAATTGCTGGATGTTACAGATGGTGAAAAAACCTCTCTAGAAAATATTGGTTCACCCTTCATCCTGGCACACACTGAACTCATCTGAACAAAACAACAGTAGACACTAGAATTAGTCAGGGAATCAAACAGGTTTTGGTAGAAAATCTCATAGACAATTTCTAGGTATTTCTCCTCCCACCCCTTTTTCTTTTTTTTTTTTTTTAGATGAGAAAAGCAGTTATGTTAAAAACATCATGGGGAGTAATTCTGAACTGGCAGAGAGATGGGATAGATGATTGAATAGATTCTTTCCATCTTCACATTTTGTGATCTATGAACTCACCTTTGGGAAACTTTTCTCATTTCAGACTGAGTTTCATTTTCTGAAGAAGGTGAGATATTTAACCTGAGCAGCATTAGCACTACCACTGTGTTTTGGCTTTAAAAGTTAGTAAGATATTTCAGGACTAAGAAACTTCATCACAGAGCAAGTTTTCTCTGATTTGCTTTCTTCCTGGAGGCCTCCCTGTAATATTTTCTGCTGCTGCTTCATGCTGCAAACCAGAGATACTACTATTAGCTGAATGTGCTGGAGACAGAACCTGCTCTGCAGCCAGCCTTATGTTTGCTGCACCAAGTCCTCCATGACTTCCTTTTGCTTCTCCTCCCATTCCTCACAGGCAGAAAGCTCATATGAGGGACACCATTGAAATACAACGTCCAGTGCAATTTTTAACGAAAAGCCCATCTCCCTGGGCCCTAGTGAATGGTCCCATTGCCAAAAACTGTCGAGTTACTTGAAAGCCCTGAGAAGTTCTGCAGCTCCTGCTGCTGTGAATGCCAGATCAGTTGACTGCTTAGTGAGCATGGCTGTGTCCTCAGTCAGTAATTGCACTTAATGGGGTTCATCGTAGTGCAGGGTAACTGGGTGGCAAGCATCCAGCTCATTCTTTTTATTTAAGGAATCTGCAGAGAAGTTCACGTGGGATCTAATGACTCACAACATAGTGCTGCTGTGGGGAGCAAACAGCAAATTAGGAGACAGCCTTCAGAGCATGAAAGGTGAGGAGGAGGAGGCTCGTGTCCCCAGAACCAACCAGAGGCATTTGATCAGGCACCTGGGAATGAGAGACAAGAATATTTTGTGGGAGTAACAATCTGGAGATGTAAGGCAACGTCCCCAGCCCTGCAGAAGGCTCAGGGAGGTCCCCAGCCCAGGAGTGACTGGTTTTCCTCTGGATTCACGCCCGTGCAAGCCACTTCTGTCACAGCTTGTAACTGTTGTTTAGTCTAGGTTGGTTTCTCATGGACACTTGATTTTCTCCAAACTGCAATTATAGCCAAAAGTCCAAGACCCAGAACAATGTCTGATTTAGTTTACAGGTCAGAGGATGTAAGGAGGGAGTAATGTGGATATCAGTTCAGAAAAAAATAATAATCTGGAAAAAGAGGCAGAAGAAGACATTCTCCCATTTCAGCTAGAACAGTTTGTCATCACATGGTGCTATGGGGAGAACATCAGCTTGAGACTCCAGTGGTCTACAGCTTTTCTTCTTATTCTTATTAAATCTTCCAAATTAGAGATAGTGCAAATTTATGTAAATAACAGTGTGTAACATGTAATTCTTGTTGCAAAACTGACCTCTGGGGCCAAGAAACAATAAACTATTAAAATATGGAAAAAAACCCCAACAAAACAAACAGAAACATCTCATTGCATTTATATTTGTTTTCAGACTGGAGCTTTGTGTCTCAGGGAACTGATACACAGACATGTCACTTGTGTGCTCTTCAGCTCCTGCTCTGCCACAGGCGAATGAGTGCGAGTGAGCTCTGTGGTCCTCCCCAAACCCTGACACACGCAGACTCCAGTGATCAGGAGCCTATGCTGGTCTTGCCACAGATTTCCTGTGCGGTCTTGGATAGGAAGGTGTCTGTGTGCCTCAGTTTTTCCATCTGTAAAACAAGAATGATGTTACACTGCTTCACCGACACAGCTAAATTTCTGCTTAAAAAGCAGTCTGTGACCCTTGGATGAATGGTGGTAATGAGCTGTTTGCCTTATTTATAACTATCATTTGGTGTGATATAAATATTTTTTTGTATTGTACATACTGTGTTTATTTTGTGCAAGTGAATGCAGTCCCAATGAAAGCGGGAGACCGAGTATTTTGCTTTCCCACATAACTCAACCAACGTTCCCGCGTCCTGATCTCTAACACCTCTGCTATTGCAGTCCTGGGCCTCTCTTGAGCAGAAACTGCTGATCATGCCAAATTCTCTGGTGTTTTGTAATGTGGGCTAACATGCGCCGGGGTTTGGATGAGACCAAGAGGCTCATTTTCACTTAAGGCCTGTGGCAGCGCTGGAGCTGGAGAGCACAGAAGTGAAAGGTCAGTGTATCCCCTCCCTGAGCCGCAGAGCTCCTGTTTGAAAACAAATAAAAATATCATGTGACTATTATGATTTTTAATTTTTATAAATAGCTTTATTGCCTTTCTTCCTCCAGAAAGTCAACTTTAAACCAAAAGGAAAGTTAGATGCTATTACTTTTGTACATTTGCATTGTTTCTTACTTAGAAGTTTTGCTTGGAATAACAAGAAAAACTGTAGACCTATTGCTTCTCTCATTTTTCTAATTTTGTGTGTCTCAGTCTATGTGTATAGTATTAGCCAATATTTAGATGGCTTTCTGGAACAAAACTGGTGAATAAGTCTATGCACTTTGAGAAATTAAGGTCCAAATAGACACTGACAAGTGATTAAGTTACCACAGCCTAATGAGTGTCTCTAGAGAATGATTAAAGCAAGCACTTAACTCGGGTGGGCTGGGAACATGCGCACAAGCAATTACTATGGCTTGGTAGATGCTGAATAAATTGTTAAACCACAATAAATTGATAGCTTGCCATGTCCATTGCCTGAAGGACATGATGGTATCCCCTGTCCACTTCTGAAGGGTGGTCCCAGCTGATTTTCTAGGTTCCCTCTGGAGTCAAACAGAGAGGCAGGCACTCACAAGGGAGGAGATGATCCTACTTACTTTGTGCACCTGTTTTGGAATTGTAGAAATCAAAGTCTTTGATGGCTAAAGTTGGTGAGATGAATCCCACACAAAATACCTAAAATGGTATTATTATCAGAACTTCTCCTATTCACAAAGAGGGGTAGTCATTGAGTACTAGATCCCCTAGATCTGGGTTACTGTATGTTAAGTCAAAACATAGAGGGGAAGATACAGTAATACTAAACCTCAATAACTACCTCTAGCAATGAGGGCAATGGACAACTCTCTGCTGCTACTGACTAAAAGAAAGTCAAGAATTATCCCATATGCCTCTTCACCTTGGAGTTCAACAATAACTTCAAGTTACTTCCCAAACAACTGTAAAAATAACTATACAACCTGGAATTTCATCCACTGTTCTTCTATTAAAAGAGCAACAAATTAGGGAATCATGTCAAGCTGATAATATCTGACAAAAGGATTGGTACTGAAGAATTACTGAGTTTATTAGAGCCATCTTTAACATCCCTTGTTAACTAAATACCCTCTAGTAATACCTTTCTACAACCTACAACAGACTTCTGCAATAGAATACATAACACAAACCACCTCTACATCAATACTTCCTTGGCTATTGGGTATATCACTAGCTTGTAAATCAACAATCCAGATCATGATACCATCAAAATTCGACTTGCATATTCTTGAGTGGGACCAATATACAGCATATCAGCCTGAAGGCAGTGGCAATCTTATTTGTTTTATCCTCACTCACAATTTTACTTTCAATAGCCCGTATTTCCTCCAGAATATGAGTAGAGACATGAGAGTTAACATGACTGCAACATGCCAGCCTTTTCATGAGGTACCTGTAGAAGGACTTCTAAGTTAGTTTATAAATTCTATCATCAAGTCCAACCTGTACCTAAGATGATATATTTGAGCTGGAAATGCATTTCCATATCAATTCCTACCACAAATTTGATAATCATTACCCTGCTACTGCTCTATGTCTGGGATAACCTATTCCAGTATAATTTTCCTGTACACTGTAGATAGATAACATCAAAAAAGGTAATCCCTGGAATAGAATGTGTGTATATGTATATACACACATTATTCATAATATGTATGACCAGCTTAGCAACTCAATATACCCATCAAACATCTGAGAAAGTTGGTTATGCAGCCAAGCCCTCATATATGAGTATGAGGTGCATGACCAACTTGGCTGCATAACCAATATACCTCATTTGCTTTGAGAAGAATGCTGTTATGGACAACCTAATGGTCTAAGGACAGTTTCTCAACAAGTATTCTCAATAAGTATACTACCTGAGAATACTTGTTGTGCCATGTTTTTGAAGGAGCTATCCAAGCACTATGTAAGGAATCACTTCAGTACCAAAAGACCACCCACAAGGACATTTTATCTCCAATTATCACATACCACCACACTCTGGAACCTACATAGAAAATCACTGAGCAATTGCAGCTTAACCTTATATTTAGCTATAAACTCAGTGCTGCCTTCCAAACTCTTGTCCAAGACCTGACACCAAGCTTACTGGAATCAATGCAATATGAAAGTGGTGGGCATTAAAGGACATGCTGTATGGAATGTATTACATGGCACTGCCTTATGAGCAGCATGTTATAAAAAGAGTATCTCAGTCTGTGGCAAGGTATACAGATCAAAGTCCAGAACCAGTGGTTAACAAAGAAGGGTGAATCTCCAGAAGTCTGAGTCAAGTAGTCACTAAAAGCATTGAATACTGCTGAGAGGTTTATGAAAAATATGGAAATAGATTCTGGTGAAATTACTCACAATTTTAATCTCTAGTTACACCAAAAAGACTGCAAAAAACCCAAGTTTTGTTGTAGTCACTGGGACTTCTGCTATGGGTACTCATTACAATGAGAAATCAGAAGATGCATAAGAAGGAAAAAATGCTGTTGTTCAGCTTCTGTGAAACTTCAGATTTAACTGAGATCAGGAGTGCAAGTTAATCCTTGTATCAGAAGTCAAGCTACTACATTATAGTTTGTCTGCCTAACATTGCTCTACTTTTTGGTGGCTAGGGTCTTTAATTGAAACAGAAATACAAAGCTTCTGAAGTTATTTTTACCCTGGGTATAACATCTCACCCTACAGTAGCTGTGTTCTGATTGAAATGAGGTTTTGACCTGACAGAACTTATAATGAGCCAAATTTGAGCAGCTACAGCCCCTTGTCCCTTGAGCACCTTACAGAGAGAGGACAGAAGAACAGGAAGGCTCCATGATGGTGACTGAATAGCTGAGCCCTGCTGACGGAGTCCCTGGCACTTGCTTTTCATCAAACCTCAACAAAGGTTTACAGTGAACAAGCAGGCAATTCCTTCCCTACTCAGCATAACATATTTGCATATAGTAAAGAATTAGGTAGATTCCCATTTTGCTATAATTGAGGAAAAACCTGGATATACACTCTACTGTATGCATGATAGGTGTAATGGCATAATTGGAAAAGGGACTCCATGTTTCTCCTCCTTTCTGGATATAAATTGCTCTAAAAATATAAGGGAAAGCATTAAAAAGTATCAGTAGATAAAAAGAAAGAAAAGTTCTTTACTGAAGAAAGTAAAGCAAAGGAGCAGGCATGGATTTATCAATGTTATGGGAGGAAAAGGAAGAGAGAACAGGAAGGAAGGAGAGGCGATCACATGGAAAGGAGAAGTGGCACTTGTCTGCTGGGAAAAAGGTTGTTTTTTCCCAGAGATGAAATGAATCACTTTGTCTCCTACAACAATTTTCGTCTTGAATCAAAAGGAGGTGGCAAAAACCACAGAACTCCTCCAGAAGCAGCCTTAATAGAAACTGAGGTGAAATCTCCATGGGCAGTAACTTGAGCATCCATCAAAGACATTGGGAAGGAGGAGGAAGAGTCAGCAATCCAGCATGCTGAAAGGGAGGTGAGCCTGAGGGGTTGCACTGCCACAGTCATGGCCGTGGAAGAAAACCTGGAACAAGCAGTCATGAACAGAGCTCGGATATGGTGACCTCTATGATCAGGCCATGTATCACAAATTAAAGTGCATCCATTATCAAAACCTCACTACTTTTTTGCTAAAATTTACTCAAAGGCATTTTAAAATGGAGAAGAGACATCTCTGCTGCGTGCTTTTTTCTCAACTTGTCCAGGGAGGAAGTTTCTCTGCCCCAAAGCTCTCTTCGGAGATACTCAAGGGAGCTCAAAGTATTGCTATGGAACTGTGCTTGTCATCTACAGGTCACTTCAATTTTTGTTCACTTTGATATATCTATCTAAAAATTCAGTATGGTGCTCTCACTGAAACTGCATTTTTCTTATTTTGTCCCTGCAAGAACTGCTACTGGTGTACCAAGTCAGTGAAGGAACATGCCAGTTCTCAGCTACCACTGGAAACCACTTATTGGACATGGACAGTAGTTTGGGTTAAATTGATTTACAAACATGTTTATCATCAATATGAAAGGAAGGCTGAAAAACTGTAATATACATGAACACCTTAATTATTTCGAAGATTTTAGTATACATTAAACTTTGTTGTCTCCAGTGTTTCATACCTGATGCTGGTTGACACACCTATGTGTAATAGTTTAATCTTCTATCAATATAATCTCTCATATTTTGCCTTATTTTTATTCTACTTTTCAAAGTTACCTTTGCACAAAATGTAATAAAACCCCATTTTTTTGTACCACTGAAATGACTAGAAATATGTTCATGAGCTGTACCTTATTAAGGGCAAATACAAAACAAAATGGAAATTTTTTAGTGTAAGCAGTTTTCATCTTCTAAATGAACAAGGAAAGGTTTGAAGGTTTTTTGAAAGTAAAATATCTCTGTATTTTAAAATCTCCTTACTTAAAAAAGGCTTATCAGATCACCCTTAGACTTTCCAAAAATATTCTTCTTTGCCAAGAGACCACACGTGAAGTTTCAGGTGGGAAAAAATTTGGCTTAGAAAAGAATAAAAAAATATAGGGTCTTAGAATAAAAATCAACATGGAACTGCTACTGTAGTTCCATTATAAAGACTCATAAAAAACATTTCCAGTTGCTCTCCAGTAGATCTGATTTCCATAAGTAAAGTCCCACTTTATTTCTTCCACAGTTCCTTATAGGTCTTCAAGGAGCTATGAAAACTCTCTTGCCAACAGGGAATTTCTTGCAGAAATAAAGTATCTTAGGAAACATTTTTTTATAGATCTGGAAACATATTAATGACTAAAGACCTGATCCTTCATAGTTGAGTGTTTGCAGTTTCCATTGGCTTCTGTGGGAGCAACAGATGCTGAGCACCTTTTCATATTAGAAATAATACCTGCATACCTCAACTCTATGATTGCACCAGGCTTGTGAAAAACCTGAGTGCTCACCCTCCAAACTGCACAGAGTAAGTGTTTGTATTCAAACCCAAGAGTTTCAAATTCATGATTCTGATCCTTAAGACCATGGGACAGGCTTAAACTTCATGAGCTCTTTCAGTTTTTATGTAATTTATTGATTTAAAACTTTTTTTTTTTTAATAAGTTTCTTGCCTTTTAGGTTTTCTCTGCAGGAACCTGGGCTGGAAATTCACTTTTGTTTAGAACAGAACAAGATTTTTCTTGCTGCCACCCATCTCCTGCAGCCAGGGCTAAAGAAAGACGCCAAACATGACAGGACTTAGTCAGACCGCAGGATATGGCCGTGGTGAGGCTAACTCATCCTCCATCTTGCAAGTCTGGCACCATGCTCCTCCATGTCCCGGTACAGCCCCGTGGTGCTGCCTGTGCTTTCTCAGCACTTAGCTGGGGACACAGGATCAGAGCAAGCAGAAAAAAATCTGTGGGAGGCAGAGCTGCAGCTGCTGGAGGAGCTTATTTTATCTGTCAGCAACTGTATGTGAACCCTCTCTACTGCAGGATAAAATCTGACAGAGAGGCATAAGTCCTGACAGAGAAAGTTTTATGTACATTAAAGTCCCCATCAACCTGTCAATGCATAAATGGTCATATGCAATGTAAGTGATGATTAAAAGTGATCCAAAAAGAAAGCATTTAAAAACCAAATGAACCTAGCCACTACACCAGATCTACACCAAAGCTTCTTGATAAGTTAAACTGTTTTTAAGACGCAGAGATCAGCAACAAGAGGTCTGACTGCCAAAAGCCATTTTAGACATTCAGCAGATTTCCTATTAAAATGTAAGATAAGAAACCATCAAAATATGCATTAAAAAGACCCCAGTCAACTGTGTATAATTTCTTGAGGAATCAAGGAAAGCTTGTCCCATTTGTGGGACTGCTTCCAGCGCCTTCTCCCTCTCCTTCAGCTTTTGTGCTTGTGGCAAAAACAGTTTACAGTTGGAACAGCTACATTCAACCTGCAGCCCAATAGCAGCTCCTTCTCTTGGAAGTATGTTAAAATATGCATTAAAAAGACCCCAGTCAACTGTGTATAATTTCTTGAGGAATCAAGGAAAGCTTGTCCCATTTGTGGGACTGCTTCCAGCGCCTTCTCCCTCTCCTTCAGCTTTTGTGCTTGTGGCAAAAACAGTTTACAGTTGGAACAGCTACATTCAACCTGCAGCCCAATAGCAGCTCCTTCTCTTGGAAGTATGTTTATTATACAACAACTGTAATCTATGTAAGCCCATGGCCTTTTCATTTGTCCTTTATCAACTAGGCAGGTATTTGTTATGCTGCTGCTTGTGTTCTTCCCTCCAAGAACATAAGCAAGCTGTCATCTCTTCACACGTGAGGATTTCCTACCACACCATGTGCTTGCACAGTGCTGGCACAACAGAGCTGCCCACTTGAAGCTTCCAAGAGGTACCAGATAAAAAACCCCCAAATATCCCTGAAGCCACCCTGGTGATTTGTGGAGGTCCTTTTGCCTATTTATGTCATTAAAGCTGTACAACAGCAAGGGAATGAGGAGAAAAGTGATATTTTGTTTAAAAAAAAAAAAAAAAAAAAAAAAAAAAAAGAACAGAAAATCAGCCATTGTGAGGAACCAGTCTCCATCAGGCTGTAGTGGTCTCTGACCTCTGGATAGTCTCCATCTGGGGAATTACTAGAAATAAACTCTAATTTTATAAAGATGAAAATCAGCTTTATGTATTCTGTAAGGCAACGACAATTAAGTCAGTGTCTTATATATCCCCAGAACCTTTCCATCAATATAAGACACTGACTTAACTGCGTCACTCAAATCACATTGTAATTGTGAGTTGAAAATGTGATTCTTGATTTACCTGCATTTCTATACCGCCGAGGTCAGCAGATGTACCTACTCCAGTGATACATCTGTATGAATGTATGCTTTAGACCTACACACAGAATAAATGGCTGTGGATATTTGTCAGGCGGCTGCTAGGAGTAGCCTCATATTTTTTGGATAAGCTTCAGATAAAAGTCTAAACATCTGGATACTTATAAAAAGCATCCAGAGCTCCTGGATGTCGAGGCTTTTCTCTCATTCATTTGGACGTGTATGTAAAATTGTCAGTGGGCACAGAAGTGCTGTAATGCGAGCGGTAATCAGCCAATGGACAGAAATAGGAATCAGATGTCTTTCAAATAAAACTCGCCTCTCCACCAGCAATCCTCCAGCGAATCTCCCACACCTGTGGATGAGGGGTTACACCACTGTTACTGCCATTCAGAACTCTTTTAATGCTGAACGTATTTTTAAAAGACAGCTCTCACAGCTTATAAAGCAAGGTTTTGGCTTTGGCTAATGAAAAGCATTAATGTACTGTGGGAGGTGGAGAGAGAGAGAGATTATAATTAAATCTCTGCACTCCTCTCCTGTCTCTAAGGGCTTGGATAAGAAACAGTTCTGCTGGGCAGCTGAATTTGAGCTAAATAAGATAGCTGGGGGAGGGAGCCTTATTGGTGGTTTCATATAGGCTTGCACATGTGGTAGGGCCAGGGAACATTTCTGATGAAAATAAAATTGTTCTGGGCTCAGTCCAGCTGAAAATACCGACAGCCTGCCGGGCCCTGCAACTTTCATAAGGTTGCAGATCCTGGCTCCTAGCAGGAAGCTTGGCCCGGCTGCCGTGGAAGGCCCAGCAAACAAAACAATAGTTTTATTCCTGAAAGTTGTGTATCCAACTGGGAGAGGCAGGAGGACTTGTACCAACACGCTCTCTCTCTCCCAGCGCTGCCAAGGTTGGGCTCCTTCTTGTACCTTCAGTCCCCCAGCCCACACCCTGTGAGTGTGGCCAAGAGGCTGCCTGGGAGCCCAACGTTAAGAGCAGAGGCAGTTTCCTCTGCTCGTGAAAAAGGGCTGGTGGGTCTTGGTATCTCACAGACTGGAGGTGATAACTGGTAATTGCCTCCTGCGGGATGAACATGATTCTCTCCTCAATCCTCCATGGTTTGCTTTTCTGTTTTTTTACTATCAGCCTCTCTTGAGTTTGATTTGGCCTTGAAGATCAAATGTTTTGTTGAAATGATTTACGGCTCACGTAAATTTATACAGTGCCCTTTATGTACATCACAGGCAGGCCTTTATAACAAGTAAGTTTGAAACAATGTAGGTGCCACATGCCAAAAATACACAACTACTGAAAACAGAAGACTAAAAGACCCCAAACAATGTTTTAGAACTTCAGAGGGAATTTGATATAAAAACGTTTTTTGGGGTGGAGGGGTGCGTTGGATTCCACAGCTTTGGATCGCCAAGAGATGTGTTTCATGTGCTGCCAGGCTGAGGCAGGACACTGAGCCTATGGTGGACAACAAAAAGCAAACTCATAAGCTTGGTCAGCTGTTGGAGACATGGGCAACAAAAATACTATAAACTCAGTGCTATAGAAGTAATTCCTGCAGCTGTCTGGATCAGAGACTCAGCTCTGTATTCTTGCAGCTTTTGCATCTCATCACCCTAAAATCACTGGTAGGCCAGAATTTATCAGGAAATTTCTGTTCCAGGAGCAGAAATAGGGGCAAAATAAGCAGAGTCGGTTCATCTTTCTGACACACAATCAAATCCAGCTCCAAAATTATGCTCTCAGTTTCTTTTAAAGGGGAAAAAGAAAAGTTCCTACCAGCACATAACCCTGATCCTGGCAGCTCTGTGCCTTCCTCAGGGTTTTACTGACTTAAACTGCTCCAGAGGAATAGAAAAGCCCATAGCCACAATGATGACACTTATGGAAAGTTAGTTTTTTCAGAAACTTACAAGTAATGATCACAAGGACAGAAAACATGGAATATAATGACAATTAAAAATGGTGTTGAAGTAAAACCAGGCTGTTAATTAGTGCCCCTTGTCATCTCTTTAACTGCTTGCATTGAGCCCTTGCACCCATGGCCATTTCATGTGATTTAAACCAGCAGTAATTAGTCCCAGTCCAAAAGAGTACTTAAGCACATAGCTTAACTCAAAGTATCTGAAGATCTCTTCTGAAGTCACTGTGAGGACTGACACCCTGAGAAGCTACCCACGCACTTGCACGCTGGACTGAAGCCTGCATTTTCCCTTCCTGAACTGGAATGATGCTGTGACTGTGGAGTTAACTTGAAAATTCGCCCCCACACAGACAGCCTGCCACTCTCTTTTTCTGCTCCAGTGAAGCTTACTCAAATATTTCAACTGTGGTTGCAGAGCAGGCCCGTCTCTGTACTTGGAAAGTCACTGGGAATTTTGCTCTGGATTTCAATGTATTCAGGATCAGGCCTCAGCAAGCACTAGAAATCTAATAAGTATGTGTGTAGCCTGATATTTCAGAGGTTCTCAGCATCTTGGGCTACCAGATCAGTCTCCTTTTAGAAGCATAGATTTGAATAGTATGTAGATACCATTTCTATATGTAATGTACATGCATACACTCACTTCATGTGTGTATAGACATGTATTATTATTACTATTTCACCAGAATTGTGCAAACCTGTTATCTGATCAAAGCACGAGCCAGTATTATTTTAACGATGGAAACCTTTGCTTTTCTCTGCAGTTGTCTTTGTTGAACAAAGCCAATACAACACTTTTATCAGAAATATATGTAGACATATAATCCAAATGACACAGGGCCTTATTAAGCACAGAGTGGGATTTGACTCTCAGTTGTACCAAGGTAACTTCTGTTCAAGACAAAAGACGTCCCTCTAATCTTACACCAGGCAGTTGTACCTCTTCTGAGCAGAAGAGATAAAAGACCTGTCAGAACTTGTGCTCCTCAGTGGGATTTGTATCTCTGTTAGTGAGCCCTTTGGAGTTGAAGATGTATGTGTGTACATTCATAATGGGAGCTTTTTCTCCCCCTAAGTGCAACATATGGATGTGGACATGACTGCATTACGTATAAAAATGTAATAAAATATTTTGCCTGCAAACATGCAATAAAACACTTACACTTCATTTTATGGGAGGATATTTGTGCATAATCTGATTCTTACATTACAGCAAGTTGCAAATTTAGTATAAAGTCTCTCACTTCAAAGTGATAGTCTGCATAGCAAGATGATTCATGGGTTAAGACAAGAGCCCTTTGCTCTTGCAAATAGAGTCTGAAAACAGACTTGAGCTCTCTGAAGAAATGCATTGGATGGGTTCAGACCCATGGCTCACTGGTTTGCACCACACTCCACAGGACCTGGTTAGCATCACTTGGGAAAGACCCAGGACCAAGGTCCCAGTGGTCCATGGCTTCCCTGAAGAACAAGCTCCCCTTGATTCCACCTTGCAACTTGGCCCATAGTGTGTAGAAGTTATGTAGAATGTGTTCCACTTGTAGAAATGGCCCCTCCACACCAGACCTTTGACCTGCTGTCTAGGAAAGGGATGGCTAGTTTTAAACAAACCCTGTGGGAAGGCCACATCTCCCTCAATGTCCCACTCAACTGCTGTTTTTTGCTGCAGTCCCCGCCTCCATGCATTGCTCTGGGAAGCAACATGTTGTCTCCAGAAGGTCCTGAGAGGGTTCTGAGAGTCCATCTGCCTTGGGTCAGGGCAGCTGTCAGTATTTCAGACCAATAAAAGCTGCCACATGATGGAGTCAGGACAGTTTGTAAAAGGTTGTGAGCATGGAACAGCAGGACAGGGATGCAATATGAGCAGGGAGGGACAACATGGAAAGGGAGGGGAGCAGTGAGACAATGTGGACACCATGTGCCTGATGTAAGTCCTGAGTAGAAGGACACATCTTCACACAAGGAAGGAAGTTAACAACATCACAATGTCCCAGGCAGCCTGTCAGATTGGGCCTGGCAGTTCTTGTTGTACATATGCATAGAAATACATGCCACAGCATTAATGACAGACTTCCATGAAGGAGCAAAAGGGGTTGCTTTTTCCATCTTAAAAATAATTTCCTTATTGTTATGATGGCACACAATGACACTGTTCTCTCAGTATTTAGGTATTGAATTCCCCTTTTTTAGAGGGGACTTAAACTTGAGTGACCTGTGGTCCTACCATCTATGTACTGAGCCCTCTTTGTTATTTGTGCTTTCTGGAGAGATTATACTCCCATGATTTATATAAAGAGTCTGCCTTCTTAGAGGGGATTTCATATGACCCCATGATCCCATTATTTAAGTTCTAAGATCCTCCTTGTTAGAGGTTACTTTAACCACCATTTACACACTCAGCTCCACAGAATGGCTCTTTCCCCATCAGTGTCAATAAAGTTAGCTTTTGTTCAAGTGCTCTTCCTCTCTGCAATTAAATCATGCTTGAGTGGCAACACTCCTATTTTCGATAGCATTCTCCCGTGCCAGTGGAATGTTAAGCAACACCCAAACCCAAGAGTGGACGTGACCATGGGTTGTGCAGATGTGTCTGCGGCTGTCAATCCCACCAGTCAGCACAAGAGTGCAAGGGGACAGGACTGGGCACAGAATGGTGATGGTATCCTAAATGATTGTGATTAGTTCCTTAAATAATACATGCTCAGGCAAAAACAAAATCATCACCACTGAAAACTGAAATGATGAAAAGAATTAACTTTGAAATTAGTACATCCTTCTCATGCCTTGCCTTTTTATCTCAAGCATTTCACATTTGTGAACTCCATGTACTTTCTATGCAGTTATTCTAGTAGTATAAGATAAAAGGCTTTAGTTTAGGGTGTAATAAACACAGAATAAATACCTGGAAAGTTTTAACTATGTGTGGAGACAGGTTCTTGCAGACATCACAGATCAGAAAGAAAAGCCAGAAAAAAGTATAGTGAGAAATAAAGCTTTTTAGAAGACATTTACTGCATGCACCAAGCACTTCAGTTCCACAAACAAGAAAGGGAGGGAGAAAGGTGACTAGGAACAAAGCAATAATGACAATATATAAGAAGTGGCAATAAAAATATGAGATAGACACAAAGTATGGCAATGTGGAAAAGCAATGAGGAAAGTAAAGGCGTAAGAAAATAAATTGATCTATTAAATACGCGTCTTTCCATTGTAGAACTGTATAAATGGATTCTGAAAGAAAAAAATGTCTATATGAGTGCCATAAGGAATTTCAGTGTTTAGTTATGGCAAAAATTTTAATAAAGAAATAGCTAGTGGCATTTGAAATAAATCATTCCATGAGGAACTTCAGAAGCAGTGGAAGGAGGCACATGCTGCTCACATGAGTATTACAGAGCAATTTAACTACAGACGCTATTAAGAATACCTGCTCCAGAGGAAGATATATCCGAGGTGACCTTGGGCATATTTGCTTTATATTTAAGAGGCGCTTAAGAGATTTTAATGTATCAGGACCATTTCAGATAACTGAGATGTTGACTTTGTGCCAGGATTCATGAAAGCAAATATGTAATTATAAAAAGAGATAGTGAGAGGATCTCTGGTCTGACAGAAATTTTAGGGAAAAAATGGAGAAGATGAAATGGCATTCATCAATAAAGGAAGCAGATGTGTGAATAAAAGTCTTTCCTAATCCATTTGCAATTCCATTCTTTAAATTGTACTAGATTGATGCAACTTGTTTTTAAAAATATAATAGATTGAAGAAATTGGTTTGAGCCCAAAATAAATATTTTATTTGGTATTCAAGTATAAAATGTTTTTACAATAAAGCTGAATCAAATTTTCAAATTAAATATTTCAGACTGAAAAATTAAAATATCCTGTTTTTCAAATGTCAAACCAATACATTTAAACTCTATTTTTAGGTTCTCCTTGTACTCATACATATAAAGATACACTTGTTTTCGGCTGAAATAATTTAATAAAATTAATATGATTTCAGAAAATATATTGGTCTATTCCAACTTGCATTTTTCAGTGGGAAAAAGGTCTTTTCACTCAACTGTAACAAGGAAATAACAGATGAGAAATATTTGCCAGTCAAGATGGTTTAAAGAAAAATAAACCATGTTAAACAAATGAGTTTCATTGTCTGATGATGGCTAGTTGATGAAAGGCACTGTATAGATGTAAAATACTTACCGAATGCTACTTGGTTTAATATCAAACCATGTATCTATGTAGCACGGCAAAATACAGAATCTGTGAAGTAGTTCTGGAGTAGGCAAAGTACTGAATAATTGGCAGATCCTAAAATAGCATTTTAAGCAGGAAATCACATGATAATGCAAATGTTTAAATTAGAAATTTGGCCGAATTAGTACTGGTGATGATGCTAGCCTGCATTTCTGTTGGTAATCTAGACAGGAACATAAATTACTACTGAAAATGTCTGAAGGACATAAAACCTGGTAGAGTGGTATGTGACAGTGAGGGCTGGGCAGATGTACAAAATGATATATAAAGAGCATGTGTTTTAATACAGGCAAATAACAAATCTGCATGTAGGACTGAGGAAGACAAGGGTGGCCAGAGAGCCAGGGCTCAGGAAGGCGGTGCATCTGAGAAGAACTTGGGACTCATGGGCAAGGAATTGTATTAGAGTTCCTACTGCAATGCTGTAGCTAGAACAAGCCCTAAATGTAAAAAGAGAGGAGGAACCAGTGGAAATATGGATATAATTTTACATTTGTACATAGCTGCAGGAACACAGATGTTGGAACATTATGTATAGTTCTGGTCATCCCATATTTATAAAAAGATGTTGAAAAACTGAAGAAGATGCAAAAAATGAGCCAGGAAAAATATTCCAATGCTGGAAAAAATTTCTGCACAGTGCAAGACCTAAAGACGTTATCAAAAAAAGGAAGAATAGGTAACTTGAATATGCCACAAGTACTTTAATCACAGGACACCCCTCTGGGACTAAAGTGGAGAAAGATACTGTGATGAAGAATGGAGAGTAAAAATGAAACAAATTCATAAGAGAAATAAAGCAAATGTTTTAGAAAGCCAAAATAATTTAAGTTATTGGCCCAAAAGTCTTTACCTCAAGACTAGATGTCCATATGGAAGACTGTAATTCAAAGAAACTCCAAGTAGACAATATGATACGGAAGAAACTTGATTTAAAACAGAACGAAACAAACAACCAAAAATGGAACAACAAACAATACGATGGCCTATTTTATCCTGGGAAATTGTTCTGATGACCTAACAGCCTTTCTGGGCACATCTGTATGACTCTCTGACTCTATTTCTATGGATAACGCAGATCCAAGCCTTCCTGAACATCCAATTTACCTTTTTTGGCAGGGAACTGAGAGGAGAGATAGTTATATAGCTCTTGCCAAAGCTAACAAGAAGCGGATCTTATGCAAGACTAAGCCCTGCTTGCAGAGAAATTTAAGCCAAAGCGATGTATAACTGCAAGCAAACAGTGAAGTCATAAACACCCTGGAGCCCATTTTGCCTTCGGTTCCTTGCTGTGGTTGCAGGGTTGTAAAAGATGGCTGAATTTGTTCAGGGCTGCTGTGCTCTCCATATGCACATCTGTGCCTTGGCATTTCTAACACTCCGTGTTGTTGAGGAGATAAAAGTTCTGTGATGCTCTTGTCCCCCTTCAATAACAAAGCCATTATCCCAAAGAGCTCGTTCAAAACTGTATTTCTGTGGGATCCTCCGCGTTGATTCCTAAAAGCTGTAGTCAGTGCGTTTGAAATGGACCCAGCAACAATCTTGTGCAGACTGAATTTGTATCCATAGTGGTTTGCTGTACCCACAGCTTCTGGCACAATTTGAGCTACTGTCTTCAGAGAGGCCAGAGACTTCAAAAGGTTTTTTTTTTTTTCCTACCTCTACACTTCCTAATTTGGAGTCTTGAACACAATTTGTACAAACTGACAATGCAGAAAAGGATTTGGGCATTGTGTATAAAATTATTCAGAATTTCACCCTCAAAAATCCTTATCCATTAGAGGGTTGGAATTTTCCTTTTCTTAAGAAAACAGCCAACTGTCATTAATTTTTAAAAGTTCAAATATCCTGGAAAGCATCAATTATGTGCTTTAATTACAAAATAATGTTGATTGTACAGACACCTGTGCACGGTGGTTCATCCTGATACTCAGCTAATGGGAAAGCTCAAATAAGCGTCCTTGTTAAAGTCAATGGGAAAACTTGCCTGGAGAGGACAAAGTTTGCAGGATCAGATCCTCTTCAGAGATTTTCTTTGTTTCCAGAGACATTTTGTACTTCACTAAGTAAAAAATGTCATCATATTTCAAAGTGAAATTTTGCAGGCCATTGATCTAGAATGTGAGCTGGTTCCTTTGGGTATTTTGGAAAATCAGAAACAACATACTTATTTAATTTAGAAAAATTACTTCCGTCCAAGGCTGTTTCTTAAGAAACATTCATGACAGCCTAAAACTTGCAAACTTGCTACATATACGTGCCAGGCATAGCATAAAGATAAATAGTTCAATACTTTGTGATATGAAATATCCCTGAACAAGTATTTCGTATTGGATTGTAACAGATCTTAAAAGACCATCCAGTGTCCTGGAAAAATAATCATAGTTTTAAAGGGCTAATAAATATATATCTTCACGTGGTAGTTACCAAATGTTTCAATAAACTGTAAAGATTCCTTCTAACAATTTTCATACTTGGTCCTGGAATGATTAATCTTGTTGCTTTTTTTAAGGTTTACATTAAAATTATCAGAAATAAACTTTCCAAAATAGTATAACATTGTGGTTCTCATGCCAATAGGAAAAGCCAAAGACATTAAAAATTACAGATGACATCTCCAATTTAGATTTCGACCCCAGCTAAGTAATTTTCATGCTTCTGGTCTCTCTTGGTCCCCTGAGAAAAATGGATGAAATCCTTTTCCCAAAAGCTGAGGGTACACCTGACCTAGATTCTTCCAGATCACAGACTTACAGAGGAACCCAGGTCTGTAAATTATGCTTAGTTATTGAATGGCATCTGTTTGTGTTGTTACATAGGACAGGGTACACTTTGCAGAAATAAATAAGTGAATTATGGACAAAGTGTTAGCCTGAAAAGAAAAAGGAGTGTTTGGCCCTGTTACTGCCTGCTTTAAAGGGGTTTGAATTTTCTCTTCTGTGCTTCATTATTTTTTCCCTTATGCCTTTTAAGTATATCTCAAACTCGAAATTTATTAAAGGTTGTCATTTTCTCTAAAAAAATCATCTTTTGTAATAAAACTCTCTGAATATTGTTTGGTTTGTGTTTGGGTTTTTGGGGTTTTGTGTTTATTTTTGTTTTCTTTTTTTTCCTCCTGAAAAAGATAAGGACAGAACATACTGGCAGAAAGTACTCAGGTGAAAACAAAATTTTGCAACTAATCAGAAACCCCACTTCCTACTTCCCTGGAAACATAAAATCATCAACACATTTTGCCCTGAACCAGGCATGCTGTAACAAACATCAAACAGCAAACAAATGGTGATTCTTCACCAGAATATTCTTGTAGTCTTCAAGGATTCATGGTTCAGAGACTTTCTGTGCTGGGGTTGATGTCTTTGCATTTAGTAGTACTCATAAGATCTGTTCCCTGAACTTTCAGCATCTGCTTCTGTGAAGACATCCACAGCTTAAACACACACGAAAGGGCTTCCTTTTGCTTACTTTCAGCCTGATGTCTGCTAGATGCATTTGACTCCCTCTTCTCTTTACTCCTCCTGGTTCTACTCCTGGATGAGAGTGAAAGAGAGGTCCTTATTCACCTTCCCAATCTCTGTCATTCAGATATTTAGCATTTCAATTCAAAACACAGAGGTTTTCATGGTGTAGACCAGAATGGAATAATTTATGGACAGTTCAATAAAGCTAAAATTAAATTTACAATTAAGTGCCAAAGTGTATTTACAATTCAGTGCCAAAGTTTCAGTAAGATGCTTGTGAAACATTTCCATTTTGTCAAATCAAACAACCTTTTCTGATAGAAAACCTGTCTGCTGGAAATTTTTCAAGCTTCTTTGAGTGTTATGCTACATTTTTGGCTCAAGAAGCTCAGTAAGGGCTTTTTATTTTTATTTTAATACAGGGTGTCAGAATTAATTATCAGAAATTTCACTGACATAAAGGAAAATATTAGGGCCAGGGAATTCATTGTTATAAAGACTATTACCAAAATTTTCATACTGCAGTCATAACCACATATTCATGTAGACTAACTAAATAAAATACAGATTTCAAGCAAATGAGTAGAATTTTTGGCTAATACACACAAGGCAATATCTTTTCTGGAGTTTGACTTTTATCAATTCAGGTTGTTCAGCCTTGAGTACAGATATTTTGGACGGTTAACTATCTGCTTATAAAAAAAGTTTGCTCAGAATGAGGGAGGCCAGAGGCCTGCTAGAGATTTTTCCATCCCTGTTATGGATCAATCTCAAGGAAAAAATGGCAAAAAGGCAATTTTGTGTTTGGTATCTGTATCCTGCCTAAGCCCCACTTCAGGTGCCTGACTCCTCCAGAAGACTACTAGGTTGCTCAGGCATGTTTTCCCCTTCATAAATCCATGCTGACTAC
>NW_010316107.1:0-333 GCF_000700745.2 Antrostomus carolinensis
GGCTGCTGCAGGGCACGGGGTGACCCGGCCACCCTGCACACCCCCACCACTCCTCACATCTCACCTGGTACCAGACCCCTTGCTCCAGGCACTTGGTGCCACACTGGCGGCTCGTCACAAAGCCGGCAGCTACTGACCTCCCCGCTGCCAGCCCTGGCCACCAACAAACCTCCCCGTTCCCTGCGTGCTGGCTGCCTGTCTGTCTGTCTGAGCTGCAACACAGGGTGTCTGGCCTTATGTCCCAGGACAGCAGCCAGTCCCAAGTTCCCAGACAAGTCCCTGTCCTCAGCCAGGGCAAGGGTAGGCGGTGCTGCCTGGGCATTGCGGTGGGAC
>NW_010316107.1:370-889 GCF_000700745.2 Antrostomus carolinensis
AGCACAAGGCTGGGGCCACCCAGGGCATGGAGGACACGTCCAGGGGTTTGCCATTGGCAACGTGGGCACTGGATCTGGCCACCAACTGCTTCGACATCACTCTGTCCAGCGCTGTGCTGCCGAGCCCCACATGTGCATCACCAGCAGCGGCGAGAGCACAGGCACTGCGGGGCTTTGTGCCAAGCACCATGCAGGGGATCGATGGGCTGAGGTCCAGCTGCGTCTGGTGGCTCATCAGAGACTTCCCCCCTCCTCCCTGCTGCAGGGAGGGGGCTCTGCCCTTGGTGATCCTGCTGCAGGAGCTGGCAGGGCTGAGAGGTGAGTGGTGCAAGGGGTCTCCCCCAGCCTCCTGACCCCAGATCACAGCCTCACGTGTGGACACAGCCTGGAGTCTGCACTGGGAAAATAAACTCACACGAGTGGCTTTGGGAAGAGCAAGAGTCTCCCCGGGGCCAGGCAGATGTGGGGCTGACAGGGGTGTGGGGATGGGTGGGTGCTGCTCCTCCCAGCACAGGGCAG
>NW_010316108.1:0-1297 GCF_000700745.2 Antrostomus carolinensis
CCCGACCCCTTTGCACCCTGTGTCTCTGCAGGACCAAGGCGCTGGTGCTGGAGCTGCTGGCTGCTGTCTGCCTGGTCCGAGGTGGCCACGACATCATCCTGGCTGCCTTTGACAACTTCAAGGAGGTGAGTCCCCAGCAGGGACGCACGGTCCCCACGCTGACACCCGCACTCCAGCTGGATTCGTGCCTCAGTTTCCCCATGTTTGGCAGAGCCATGAGTCATCAGGGCATCCTCCATCCTGAGAATGTCCATATCATGACTCACTTGGGGATGCTCTGGCCATTGGGCTTGGTGTCCCCATGCCAGCATTGTCCCCAGGGCCATGTCCCAGCTGGACCAGGCACTAGGCAGGGCTGGGATGGTGTCACCAGCAGGTGTCTCCTGCCCTGCCACCCCCCTGGGTGCTCACCCTGGCCCTCAGCCCCCTGCTCCCACCCCAGGTCTGCGGGGAGAAGAACCGCTTTGAGAGGCTGATGGAGTATTTCCGAAACGAGGACACCAACATCGACTTCATGGTGAGCAGCTGGCAGGGCTGGTGCTCCGCTGTCCCCAGGGCATTTTGTCCCCAAGGGCTGCTGAGCCACCATGCTGTCCCCTGGCCATCATGTCCCCAGTGACTGCTGAGCCACTGGTCCTTCCCCAGGTCCCCATGTCACCAGGGCTGTGAAACCACCATGTATTCCCCAGGGGCACCATGTCCCCAGGGGCCACTGATCAACTGCACAGTCCCTAGGGCACCGTGTCCCCAAGGACTACTGGGTCACCACGCCATGCTGGTGGCCACGCTGAGCCTGTGCTCACCCTGCAGGTGGCCTGCATGCAGTTCATCAACATCGTGGTGCACTCGGTGGAGAACATGAACTTCCGTGTCTTCCTGCAGTACGAGTTCACCCACCTGGGCTTGGACCACTACCTGGAGGTGGGTGACTCTGCACCGCCCCGGTGCTGAGCTCCTGGTGCTGGAGGTGGGTGGGTGGGTGCTGGAGGAGGTGCCACCAACCATGATGGTGCCACCGGCTGTCCCATGGCAGAGCCTCCGTCTCACCGAGAGTGACAAGCTGCAGGTGCAGATCCAAGCTTACCTGGACAACGTCTTCGATGTGGGGGCCATGCTGGAGGACTCGGAGACCAAGACGGCCGTGCTGGAGCACATGGAGGAGCTGCAGGAGCACGTCAACCAGGTGGGATGTGGGCGTGTGGGCAGGAGGGAGCTGCTGACGCAAGCCCTGAGGGAGGGATGGGGACGGGGCTGAGCGATGTCACCTCATCCCCTGCAGTTGACAGAGAAGCTGCAG
>NW_010316109.1:0-201 GCF_000700745.2 Antrostomus carolinensis
GAGGGGTCACAGCCAGAACCCACCAACCCCATCCCACCACATCCACCCTTCCCACCAGCCACATCCTGCCGATGCTCAGAGGACTCCACCTAGAGCTGCACTCACCTCCCATTTCCCCATCGCCCACCCTAAAACCATGGGGACCCCCCCAAAAATCCACCCCCCCCCCCCCAGGGGGGGCACCCCCCAGCATGACCCTCT
>NW_010316109.1:236-1460 GCF_000700745.2 Antrostomus carolinensis
GCGGGAGGCGGCATGGACCTCGTACATCTCGGGGGGTGCAGCGCTGATGAGGAACATCCCCTTCTCCTGGTTGGCGATGTCCCTCACGATGAGGTTTTGCAGGGAGATGACGGCTGGTTTGTCCTGTGGGATCAGCAAAAGGGTTGGAATGTCACCCCAGTGCCAGCACAGCCATCCCAGCAGCGGTGGGGAACTGGGATAGCAGGGTGCTGGAGGTCGGGATGAGTCTCACCAGCATGGGGAAGGTGTATTTCTGGTCCTTCTCTTGCAGGAAGATGAGGACGTCCGTCAGCAGCAGCACCAGGACATCTGGGGAGGGGGGAGTTGCAGGCATGTGGGATGCTGGGTGGGGTGGGGGCGAGGTGGTGGCATGTCCCACCCCGCTGAGCCCCAGGGTGATCCCTGGTCCCAGGGATGCTCCCAAATCCATGGAGGGTGAGGGGATCCTGGTACCCCTGCATCTCTGTCCCCTGGTACCCCCATCTCTGGGCACCCTGGTCCCTGTCATCTCCATCCCTTGGTACCTCCACCCCCTGGTAACCCATCATCATCATCATCCCAAGGTACCCCCATCCCCTGGTATCCCATCATCATACTCAGGTACCCCTATCTCCTGGTACCTCCATCCCCTGGCACCACAGTCCCCCAGCACCCCCGAACGCGGGTGCCCTCATCCTCTGGCATCTTCCATCCCTTGGCACTGGGGTCCCTGGTAGCCCCATTCCCAGGTACCCATGTCCCAGTACCCCCATCTCCTGGCAACCTGCTCCCCTACTATCCCCATGTCCCAGTACACCCATCCCACAGCACCCTGCTCCCCCAGTATTCCTATACCCTGGCACACTGGTATCCCAGTCCCTGGGCATCCCCATGTCCCAGTACCCCCATCTCCTGGCAACCTGCTCCCCTACTATCCCCATGTCCCAGTACACCCATCCCACAGCACCCTGCTCCCCCAGTATTCCTATACCCTGGCACACTGGTATCCCAGTCCCTGGGCATCCCCATGTCCCAGTACCCCCATCTCCTGGCAACCTGCTCCCCTACTATCCCCATGTCCCAGTACACCCATCCCACAGCACCCTGCTCCCCCAGTATTCCTATACCCTGGCACACTGGTATCCCAGTCCCTGGGCATCCCCATGTCCCAGTACCCCCATCCCATAGCACCCTACTCCCCCAGTATCCCCATCCCCTGGCACACTGGTATCCCAGTCCCTGGGC
>NW_010316110.1:0-2134 GCF_000700745.2 Antrostomus carolinensis
AAAATAAAATAAAATAAAATAAAATAAACAACATGAATTTTACAACAGCCTAAAAACACTTTCCTGTAACTTCCCAGCCTTTCAGCCCTCTGTGGTCATTTCCAGCAAGCGGCAGGTGGAACTGGGATGGGTTTCAGAGCAAAACAATGTAAAATAACAAAAAAAAAAACCCAAAACCCAACTAAAAAGTCTTCTTTGAGGTTCCAATGAATTCTTCTTCCTTGCAGGTGTCACGGAGACGCTCAGCCAGCTGCTCTCGGGCTGGGTTGCCGACCAGAACTGGACCAAGAAGTATCACTACCACGTGGCTTACCTTGTCCTCAGCGGCATCACCAACTTGCTCTGTCCTCTGGCCACCACCTTCCCGCTCCTCATGACCTACGCGGTGGCCTTTGCCATCTTCTGCGGTGGGTTCCTGGCTCTGGTCCTCCCTGTGCTGGTAAATAGAATATTTCATATAAAACCAAAATGTAACGTGGCATTTCCAACAGGATTCCAAAATTATCTGACAACCTGGGCTGTTGCAGACCTGCATGAAGGTTCTTCCCTCCAGCATTCCCAGTTTGAGCCACTGGAGAGCCCCACATCTCCTCTCCAACCCTCTTACTGGTACCCACAGCCCAAATGCAACAGAAACACTGGGAGTTTATTGCTGATTTTTAATGACCTGGCTCTGCTAATTACCTTCCACAACCTCCTTTCTGAAGGAGACTCTCCAGGAATCAGGATGAATCCATTTATTTCCTATCTCACTAATGCTGAGACAGAGGGTTGTGTGTATCTGCTCCTGATCCCAGAATTATCCATAGCACATACAGACCAGTTACTGCAGGATCCAGGTAGGGAGGTATCATTATAATTGAGCATTTCTTTCTGGGAAGGAAATCAGAGTTTAAAACATTTTCCTCAAAGTCTTAGCAACGTTACTAGTTTCACAAGAGATGCCCAAGCAGCTGGAAGGCAAAAAAACATCTCACATCCCAATAATTTCCATGCTGGCCTTAAGGAGGTGAGCAAATTCCAGGCTGGATCAGACCTATAGGTACAAAGTCCTTTCAAAACTGTAGCTGAAGAGGAAACTCCCCAGAAAATAAATAAAAATAAAAATCATGTGCTTGAGCATTGACATGAACTCAGAATCACAGAATCGTGATCAATAATCGTGATCAATAATTAATTGTGATCAATAATTACCCATTTTGTTTTACAAACAGGTAGATCTAGTGGGTGTGCAAAAACTCCACAGCTACTTGGGATTTGCTGCCTTCTTCGCTGGGATAGCAGCCGTGGGTGGACCTCCTCTAGCAGGTAACTCTAACGTTGCACATGATATATACCCACCACAGACACCCGGTGCTAAAACATCCTCCTGGTTCACTGTCCTACCCAGATGCAGCCAACGATGGTTTCTCTGTCCAAGTAAAGAAAAACAACAAAAAAAACCCCAAATATTTGAGAACCATATCACACACAGGCAATATTTCACTCGTGATTTTGCAAAACCCAACGAGCAGTTTAAAAAACAAACCAACTGTGTGGAAAAAAGAAGGTTAAACCCCCCCCCCACATACACATTTTAACCCTGACCACAGCAGGAGAGTAACACCCACATCACCGTGGGGTTTAACACTGAATGTTATAACAGTGGACTTGGAACAGAGGGACTGGAAGGGAGACAAGAAGGAGGTGAAGCAAGGATGGGCTCAGCAGGAGTCCCACCAAGCAGAGACACTGAAACATAAAGAGAAGTCTCGGTAATCTCTTGTTTTGAAGAAGATTACACAGCTCAACCACAAGAGCTCCTGGGCCCAAAGATAAGGAGGATGAAAAGCTTTTCCTCTTCTCTGCCAGAAAACCCAGGCAGTTCTGAGTATCTGGCAGATTTCAAGTGCTAAGAAGCATCTCCAGTCTTTGCTTACGAGTGAGGGACTTGTTCTCTAAACACCTTGGCCAGGACAAAGCTTTTCCTTTCTCTGATGACCCTTTAGCTGTACCTCATAGCTGGAAACAGGGTCTGAGCTCTTCCCAGGTCCTCACAATGCAAACAAAGTAGAAACAGCTGTAAGGTCAAATATCAGCGTGAACCATGTCCCATCACAAATGAATCCTGAATAAAACCTGGCAACTCACAGAA
>NW_010316111.1:0-6039 GCF_000700745.2 Antrostomus carolinensis
GGTGCGCTGTGGTGCGGACGGGGGCCAGCAGGAGCCGGACAGCACCTCAGCCTTGGGCCGGTACTGTTGTGGGGGAGAACTCTGCCCCTGACGAGTATTAAACTTTTCTTTTGAGAATGTACATTGTCTAAGCCACTTCAGAAATACTTAGCGACATAAAAAGACGATAATTGGGAAACTCTGAATGCTTACTTCCTAAATGACTGTGATAAACTTAATTAAAAAAAAAAAAAAAAGAAGTTCTGTGTGTGTATTATTAAAGGGTTGTCTCTTCTGCACAGAAACAAAGATGCAAACATGAATATTGGCCTTCCAGTACTTGGAGGTGGCTTATAAATGAGAGGGAGAGTGACTTTTTACATAGGCAGATAGTGGTAGGACAAGGGAAAATGGTTTTAAACTAAGAGAGGTGAGATTTAGGTCAGATATTAGGAAATTTTTCACCCAGAAGGAGGTGAGACACTGGAACAGGCTGCCCAGAGAAGCTGTGGATGCCCCATCACTGGAGGCATTCAAGGCCAGGTTGGATGGGGCCCTGGGCAGCCTCACCTGGTGGTTGGCAACTCTGTCCACAGCAGGGGGGTTGGAACTGGATGATCTTTAAGGTCCCTTCCAACCCGAACCATTCTATGATCAGAAATGACTATGAAAAAGACTATTTTTTCAATGTTGTCTCAGTTCCCTGAAAGTTACCCTGAATGCTCTTGTCAAGTGACCAGTTTGTCCTCTACGATGTGGCAACTTCTTTGATGTATTATAGTAGGTTATATATAATAATTATAGTCACCTACATATCTGCAGGCAAATACAAATTGATTTCTTCTAATTAAACATCTATTGCACAGTTTTTAAAAGAGAAATGCCTAGGTGTTTGTACAGTGTGTAGCAAATGCTGAAGCACACAGGCATAGAATTAGCAGATTAAGTGAACCCTACAACTGCTTCTTTAATGGGGGTTTAAGGATGCAAAAAGGATAATCAGAACACTGCTTCCAGTGTAGCCCTAAACTTCTGCAAACTTCATAGAATCATAGAATGTTGTGAGTTGGAAGGGACCCACAAGGATCATCAAACATAGGACAATCCCAAGATTCCGACTATGTGTCTGAGGGCCTTGTCCAAATGCTTCTGGAATATTGTCCAGCTTGGCGCCATGACCACCTCCCCGGGGAGCCTGTTCCAGTGCTCCACCACCCTCTGGGTGAAGAACATTTTCCTCATGTCCAACCAAAACTTGCCCTGGCACATCTTCCTGCCATTTACCCTGGTCCTATCATTGGTCACCAGAGAGAAGAGGTCAGGACCTGCCACTCCTCTTCCCCTAATGAGGAAGTAAGTTTGTGTGAGATGTTCTCTGCTTGCTTCATTATCTGTACATGTTCCATAAAGATACACATATTCTTGATCAAGAAAACAAAAATCCTAGGTGCTTGCTTCTGATCTGAAGCTCCCACCAAGACCTATAGGAAGACTGGGAGGGTAAGCTTCTTAGTTTCACAGAGAAAAAACATTCTATTTGCCAGGAGCATTGTATTGTATAAATCCAGGTGATGATAAAAGTGTGGAAAGAAAAAGAAGTAAGAGTGTAATTAAATTTTATGCTTCCCTTTTTATATAGAAAGCATTTAAGTTGATTCTGTTTGTTGGAGACCTTATTTTATAAGAAGATTGACAGAAGCTTTGTGTAATTAAAATAGGTATAGTTGCTTTGTTATCACACGGCCAAGAATTGTTCTTGAAATTCACCTTATTTGCTGTCTGTGAAATTGTCACATAAGAATAAAAGTCTGATTCATATCCATAAAATAAGTTTTGTGCTCTTCCCGTGACTGTAGTTGCGTTTCATCTGTAGTGAGCAAGCATACTTCTGTTTTAGAAGGAGCCAACATTTTTTGGCTTTGTGCAGTGCAAAGAAGTTACTCTTCTGCAGAGGCAGCATCAATTTCTGTTCTGAGAACATCTGTAAAAATTCAAAAAGTGTTACTTTACCAGCATAATATTTACTGGATTAAACAGCTGCATTCCTATGACCTTAGTAATGGAGTATGGTTTAAACACTCACTGAGAAAACTTGTGGGGAGCAAAATATAATTTAAAATTCATATAGTTCCCAAAAATTATCATGTAGTGTTATTCCACACCTAATTACTATCTCACTGATACGATGACATCCCTTTAGATCTTACAGGAACAGATCTATCAAAAATGTATTTGTTTCATAGTTCAGAAATTTGTAGTATATCACATTAAAGAAAATTAAAAAAAAAACCTAATCTGAAAACTCATTTTGTTGTTAATTTTAACACACACAGAATCAGTTCTCTGAAGGTTACCAAGCTATATCTGCCTTCTTTGTACATGATGTTAAATGGAACGAGTTTTTGGTTTCACAGAACAGCGTACAAGCAAATAGGTGTTTCTAATTAAGTAGGTCTTTTGAAATTGCATATATTGTGCCCACACAAAACAGTACAGATTCACAGTGCACAATAGTCATCTCACAGAACTCTGCATAACTTCAAAAAGACCGTTTTCCATGCTTGATATGAAAACATAGGGGATTTTTCAACCCAGTTTTTAAAATTTAGGGCATAACTTGTTCAAATAAGATTTAGGTAATCATCTTGTGTGTATAATAATAGACTTCTAAGTTTCATTATTGTGTATTTTGTGTAGAAACCTCTATTTTTAATTGAGATTCAGAATGGTATGGAATAACTCTCTGTTGGTTTGTAACTGGATTTTGGTCCCTAGCATTTAAAACACTGAAAGTACGTATGTAATTTTTGATGAGTTTTGTCCTTTATTTTCATTTGCAAATGCAGAGTGTTAGACAAACTTTTATGATGTCTTTAACAACTGGATCTTATACTTGGTGTTCTGAAATATCCTTTCTGAGAAATAGTGACAGATTTTTGTTCATATAACTTTTTATTATTATTTTACTTACACATGCTCGATTTTTCTCACATCTACACTTAAAAAAACGTAGGGAAGCAGTGTCCTACAATGAACAGACATACACAGGAGAATGTATTGCCACTCTGGACTTGTATGTGTGTATGCATTTGGATAGACTTTAAAAGTTGGTGGGAAATATCATATCAGTGTCAGTGCTGCTAATGATAAGAACAGAGTTTCTTTTGCTGATCATAGATGATTACAAAATGTCTGAAATGCTCTGATTGAGGGGGAATTTTGAAGTAGTTCTAGAGAAGTTTCAGATTTGATCATAGTTTGTATCATTCCATGGAAAACTGTTGGTTTTGATACAGGGGAACCGAGGCTAACAGAAAGGGATAAGAAAAATCAGTGGCTGGAAAGGGAGCTACACGTCTGCAATCCAGAAATGAGATGCGCAATCTTAAAAGTAGTGAGGATTGATGGGATTATTATTACTATACTATTGGAAGCTGCAAAAGGATGATTGTTTTTGTATGATATCTATTTGTTTTATGTATATATGTACACACACACATACATATATACACACGTATATATGAGAGTGTCTTTCAAGCACAGATTATATATCAGAAGCAGGAATTGCTCCAGAAAATTCCCATATCTTGTTATTCAGGGGGTCAAATTAGACTATCGGGCAGTGAAACTGAGTTTCTCTTGTGATGAAGGAGTTCAATCTCTTTTTCTCAGAGAAAATCCTTTTTAATTTGAGATTCGTTATCCACAGTCCGGACCAGAAGATTGAAGTGTCACAGCAATACATCAATTGTGACAATATTTTATTTTCTTTCTAAATCCTCTCTGCTTCCCCCCAGGTTGTAGTTAGAACAGATTGAACTAGTACAACCAGGAATGTGTGTTGCCTTTTAGAATGCAGAGCTACTGCCCGTCCTGTTGTCTTGAGAACCCATGGAAAATGTTTGCTTGTTACCCTGTGAAGATGACCACTGTCATATGAAGCTTTCTTATTCTTTATACCTGCCTACCTTGAAATATTACGTACTGTATTATTCTTTATATTTCTAAAAACAATGATTCAATACTTTAAGGACTTGTTATGGAAGTTTTCAGTTCAAGGCACTCTGTGCCAAGTAGGAACCCTCCACCAAGAACTATATTTGCTGCTTTGGTCCATCAGGTAGATGAAATGAGCAGAATGTGATGTTGGATTATGTCAAAAGATAGCTTGCAGGGCAGTTCTTTGTCACAGACAGCTTTAGGCAGGCAGAAGTGGTGTCTTTTTGTTGTGCTCTAAGCTTGAAAATACAATATCAGAACTGGTGTGTTTTAGTACTGTTACCCTTTGTCGACTCTGACTTCTAGATACCATGTCAATGCACCCTTCTCTTGGACTCTGAATGTGTGTGTCCTGATGTGCTGAGTGTGTTTTCTGGCCGATAGCAGAGGGATTCATATCCCCTTTTTTTTCCTCTTACATCTCTCCTTTTATATCCTCTGCTGAAAGCCACCCTGAGTTTCTACCAGTCAAAAGTCATCCTGTCTCACCCATGCTGAAGGGAACTTATGCAAGAGGTGGTCACAAATTTCCAAGCATTTGGAACATCAGGGTTTCATGGTAAAACCCAGATCTGTAAAGAAACAGCATATTTCAATTGACTTCTCAAAATACAGACTCTGCTGATTTTCTTGCCAGTTTGGTGAGGAGCCTTAGGTCCTGCTGTCTCCAAGCCAGGACATTGTTCATACAGAATTGTTAATCCTAGGATTGCAAAAAAATCCCAACCAAACCGGTTTTGAATAAAACTGACAGAGGGTGGGGAGAAAATTGTCGAGACTCTCGCTCCAGACTAGGGCTGCTGTGTGGGTGGCACCTGAATGGTTTGGCTTCTCTTCAGTGGCAAAGTGCATTTTAGGCTCCCTCAACTTCCTTGGAACAGATTGGCAGTCCTTGAAATTTAAAGGGATTCTGGAGACTCATTGAGAGTCAAAGTGAGTAGCTCTGTTTCAAAGCTGGAAATATCAAAATGTGAAATAATTAAGCCAATCCTATCGTTAGGAAGCTTAGCAGAGGTTTAAAATACAAATGTAAATCCCTGAAAAGCTTAGAGAGTCAAAAGCCAGCAGAGTTTGCAAAGAACTGTCCATTTCAACTGAATATGCTCAGATGTGATGGGCACAACATCTTAAAACATCACATCTCATGGAGACGCAGAACATCTGACTTTTTAGGAGGGAATACTTTTCTCCCCCTTCTGTGATTGCCATTGCTAATATTTTTTAAATGCCAGTTTTTCCCAGGAGGTAAGAGAGATTAAATAGCACCTGCTTCTAATAATCCACCTGAGTGCTTGCTGCTAAAACATGGCCTGAATTTGAGTCCATGCTTCATTAAGGCTCGCCACCTGCCTTTGATATCTGGCTTTAGCATAGGCTTACTGTGTGATTGTAAGAATTCATTTAAGGCAGAATTTTCAAAGGTGTCATCTAAGTAACCTAGGTGCCTGCATTTCATTTTGAGAGAGGCTTAGTCATTACAGCTGGGTTCTCATGGGGCCTTTGAAACCTAGAAAACATTATAATTTTTAATCAGTTTTCAGAAGTCTGCTTTTAGATCCTGCTAAGGAGACTGGAAATTTTGTTACTGAGTTCAATAGGATATGGGTTAAGTCCAAATAAGACGTTAATGCCTCCCCGTTTCAATTTTTCTGTGCCTTTGACCTACCTGCAGAGAGTAAAACCACTTTGATGCAATCTGTACAGCCATTCTGGAGAGTGGTACTTTGTAGTAACTTGCAGTGTTGTCTGTATTATAACAATCTTTTATCATCCTTCCTGCAGCTGAAACAAGGGTGAAATACAGCAGAATCTGTGAATAACTAAACAGAAATGCTGTGAGGGAGTTAAAAAAATGAAATGCTCCACCTTCTGATGAAAGAAAATATCCGATAGTATTGCAGCCAGGACAACCTGCAGTGGTGAATTTACCACAAATGCTGTGACCCAAAGGAGCTTGAGAATAATGTCAATGCATTATGTAAATATTGGTGGGAGAACAAAAACTAAATATAGATGGGTTACTGAAAAGTTACAGTGTAGTAACTACCACCAAACTGGGTG
>NW_010316112.1:0-10545 GCF_000700745.2 Antrostomus carolinensis
TCCAGGAGGTCAGCCCACAACCTGTACTGGTACACGGGGTTATTCCTTCCCATATGCAGGACTCTGCACTTTCACTTGTTGAACCTCATGAGGTTCCTCTTTGCCCATCTCTCCAGCCTGTCAAGGTCCCTCTAAATGGCAGCGGAGCCATCTGGTGTATCCAGCACTCCTTCCAGTTTAGTATCATCAGCTAATTTGCCGAGGAGGCACACTGCTCCTTCATCTAAGTCATTGATGAGTAGGCTGAATAACACTGGACTGAGTATTGACCTCTGGGGTGCACCACTAGATACAGGCCTCCAACTTGATTCCACACCACCAATGACAACCCTCTGAGCTCTGCCATTAAGCCAGTTCTCAATCCACCTCACCATCCAATCATCAAGTCCACGCTTCTTGAGTTTGCCAATGACGATGCCATGGGAGACAGTACCAAAAGCCTTGATCAGGTCCAAGTATAAAACATCTGGTGCCCTCCCCTCCTCTATCCAGCCAGTTGTCCTGTCATAGAAGGCAATCGGGTTAGTTATGCATGATTACCCTTGGGTGAATCCAGACACTCCTCCAATGTTTTCCTCATCCCATCAAAAGTTTGCTGCTACATACATTTGAAAAATCTGTTTTTATATTTGCCAGATTGTTCTTCAGATTTAATTTAGATTCCTAACTCCATCCATTTCATTGCCTACCACGCATAGAAAGTGGGAAGCATTATTCTATGCTATGTTAAGACTCCTTTGGCATACTGGCAGATAATCCAAAGGAAATTTTAGCTAGGAAAAAAAAAAAAAAATCTCAAAATATAGTTAAAATTATGTGCAAGCAAAGCTAATACACTTTTTTCTCTTCAACCTAAAATAAAAGCTTTGCCTAACACTTAACAGTCAGAACAGAACTCTGGTTTGCGCTCCCTAGCACACCAAAGCTGGCAACTCCACTTTACCACATTTCATCATCCAGATATTAGACACACACCCTTCACATTGCTTTGGCAAAGCTTTCAGGAAGCTCTCACAATCTGCACTGGTGTTAGCAGGCACACAAATACCCCACCGTTGAGAAGCCAGCAGCAGTTGTACTCGCATGGAGTTACTCTTTCCACCTCATCTAATAGATCTAACAGTCTCCTGCAGAAAGACCTCGATCCACTGTTCCGCACGATTACTGGCTTGCCATTGCAGTTTCCAGACTCAGCGAAGCACAAGAACAACAAGCTTCTGTAAAGCTGAGCAGACACAGAGAACAACCAAAACCAGACTGCACATCATATTAGCAGTTTCTTAAAACCATAATACCCAATTACATAATTAATTCTATTATCCAGTCCACTAGGCCAGTCCTTGTGCCACCTCAGCAAGATACTTGCCCAGTTATAATCTCATCTTCACTGCTATATTAACTGTCCCCAAAATAATGTCACTAGATACCATATCAAAAGGTCCTCAATTGGTAGAGAAGCACGTTTCAGAAGACAACACTCATTAAGGCATCTACACCAACATATATTGATCTCTCACAAATCTAATGTCACTCAATACTGAAAGCCTATTAAGAAAATATAACAGGTCTCACGTTAAGGCAGAGGGGTAATTATTCATCTAATACTTTCACAACTGCTGCTGCAAAGCAACCACATGAGGATGCAACAGTTAGAAGCACATGATTCAAGTACATAAAAATATACTTGGTAGGTATTGAACTAAACAGCAAAATTAAACATTTTTCATGGAAAAGAATCCTTCAGTAAAAGTTAAGTTCAATTCCTGTAAAACTCAACCATCTCCTGCAAACCTACAAAACTTTAAATGTAGATTTGCCAACTGTACTTGTCAAGTGATAGCATTTTCTTCCCTTCAGCAAGTTGTCCTGCTTTTCTTTGGAACTGGAAAATCATTCTAGTGGGAGGTTAAGTTGAAAGTCCTCTTTATAAAAATATCTCCCTTCACAGTCTTTTCTGGTATTTCTCAGCTCCGAATTTATAAAAGTAATTCCACAACACATTCACTGAAACACCTAATATAAATATACCAAAGCTCACAGTTTTTAATGAGTGTTACATTAAACATGAATAAGGACTATACAAACCATGTGCCACTACTGCCCTCATTCGGGAGAAGTTGGAATCTGACATTCCTCTGAAACTAGTTTTCCACACAATTATTTTTATTACTAGCTTTGATGTTATAGATCTGAGCATGTACACTGTCATGTACATTTTCTTTCAACCTGAATTGTCCTCTCCCAACAAGAGGGATTTCTATTACATCCCTGAGCAAGACAGGGAGAAAACCTGCCAGTGCACTAAAACAAGAACAAACCAAGAAACCCACAGCACTTGCTCAGGCACAAGTGACCACAAGCGACTTCAGTGCTGAATCCATCTATGTACAAATGCAAATAACAAATATACATTTTAAAAAAAATTCAAAAGCTGAAAACAACTTGGATTCAGTTCACATAGAAGAGGTATTAGAACCAAAATTAATGACAGTGGGAATAGTTCAAATATGCTCCACTGTTGTTCAAAGGCATAACTACTCAAATGTGGATGAAAAATAAACCTAGTAGAGGCAGGAGGGGGATAAAAACAGCTATTGAACAGACATGAATTAAAAAAAAAAGGCAGAAAAGGCAGAGAAATGGAGGCATAAGTGACAAGAAAAATTTGGCTAACCATAATTTTAAAGAAATTGTTATGTCACAAACAATAAGGAGCCCTATCAGTTTACAGGAGCAGAAAGAATCTAATAGCCTTGTCCCACTATGGCACAGAAGCAGAAGAATGATCAACAGAAAAAATACTGATCAAATATTACTCTGCTCTCCTCTTAAATCAAAGTAGATCACAGCCCTATCAAAACTATTTTGCATTTTGAACAGTACATTTTGGCTATTAAGATTTGATTTATAGAACTGGCTCTATGCCACAAAATGTACATTTGTGAAGAGCATTTGGAGCTATTAAAGTTGATTTCTCAACACTCCTAAACACGCTGGAGTCACGATAATATGTTAAAGGAAATACAGAGTGTTTAGTCTAAATCAGTCCCTAGAAATGTCATTAGATATTTGCCATTTATTCCTTCAATACACTACTCATTTGGTTCTCTTCACATAAAAGTTAAGTACATTATCCCTTTCCAGACTGGCAGCCCAGTCTCTTAAAACTGGCAGTAGATTCTAAAATTCACAAGCTACACTTTACCAGGTTAGTTATCAATATTGGTTTCTCCAGAAAATGCTTCTCTTCATTTCAAAACTTGTAAGGAGGAGGGAGACACAAAGAGAGAAGTCAGTGAGATTGTTTACATGTTTTATTTATTTAACCAAGAATGCTTTCTGTGTTTTCATCAAGCACAGCAGCTTTGGCCAGCTGCAAGCAAGTTGCAGGGCACTTACCCCACTGCATAATTACCACGTACTTCAAGAAAGCTGGGGAAGGACTTTTCATAAGGACAATGAATGACAAAACAAGGGGAAATGGGTTTAAACTGAAAGAAGGTAGGTTTAGATTAGACATTAGGAAGAAGTTTTTCACTGTGAGGGTGGTCAGACACTGGAACAGGTTGCCCAAGGAAGTTGTAGATGCCCCCTCCCTGGAAGTGTTTAAGGCCAGGCTGGATGAGGCTTTGAGCAACCTGGCCTAGTGGAAGGTGTCCCTGCTGATGGCAGGGGGATTGGAACTAGATGATCTTTAAGGTCCCTTCCAATCCTAACCATTCTATGATTCTACAGTTATTTGAGCCTGAACAAAGTGTTATCAAAGAGACCGGTGACTAAAAAGCTTTGAACTCCAAATACAGTCATTTAAGAAAACTGTACCAAAAATAAGGAGGGACATGTATGGGTTGGAGGGTAGGGTAAGGTTGGCACTAAGGGAACTGCAGCAAGCTCTTTCAATTACCAATTTTCAGAGCACCTCTAATCTATTTATTAAAAATAATTTAAAAAACCCATACTGCCTTTGCCCTCCTCTGGAACCTGCTTTCCAAACATGCAGCACCAGACAAGCAGCACAACAGGGCTCATGTTTACCTCGGAGACAACACTGTCACTCCAGCTACATTTGTCTGACATTTTACATTCACACATTAGGAAACAATGACTATTTCTGGACTGCAGAATACTCTCTGAAGGACAGACAGATTATATACCATGCATTCTAAAGTGGCAGGTTGCTATGGTTTCCCACTGCAAGAACAAAATTTGCTTCATTAGATTATCTGAAAATCTCCTCTACTAAATCAACAGGGTCCATCAGGGAAGCAGACTGTCCTTTAATCACAGCTCTGCCTTTGTGAAAACCAGTCCATTTGTCTCCTAAAACAGCTTTTGAAAAGAAGAATGTAGCTGTGTACATGAACTGAAATATCCTAATGCTTCATGTTCTGAGCTGTGTACTAACCACCAAGTTTCCATAATAGTGTGGATGCTAACTGACTTGCAAGCTAAGTACTGTACTCTAAATATATGGTTTGGAAAGATATTTAACTCTCGATTGTTTAAACTACTACCTGAACTGCTCAACCCATTCATTTGGTAAAGCACATTAGCAATTACAATCAAAACCACAGATAACAGGAATCAAATTATTTGCTCTTAAAATCAAGAAATAAATAAATATATCACCCTTCACTGGGGCATTGGGAGAATGAGTTATTCCGATCTGACATGAAGCAATCTTCTGAACACCCCCTCCCTGGAAGTGTTCAAGGCCAGGCTGGATGAGGCTTTGAGCAATCTGGTCTAGTTGAAGGTGTCCCTGCTCATGGCAGGGGGATTGGAACTGGATGATCTTTAAGGTCCCTTCCCACCCAAGCCATTCTATGATTATTTATAGGACACTTTGCAGAGTGTGACAGAGCTCCACTTTTGAGACAAACAGCAGCAAGATTTATTAGAGGACAGCCAGGCACATGTACCAGCCCGGCTTGAGAAGTTTCTTCCTTTCCATCAAGCTAAGACATTCACGGGATCCAACCCTTAAAGATACTGTTCTACCATCACTTTAATCCAGTGATTTAGGGAAAAAAAGTTTCAACTGGAACTGCTCTCCAGTCTAACTTGCACATAAGTGCTAAAGCTAGACCAAGAGAGGCTATTCATGTGCAACCAGGGACAACAGCTAACACATCAGTGTGGAAACACACTCTCAATCCCATAATTTAAAGGTAATAAAAAGGAATTTGCATTAGAATGATGAGACAGTAACTTTTCTCAGTCAAAAAGCTTAAAATAACTTCACCATAGAGGTCATTTATTTGCAAGTACATCTGACTTAATAGCTCTTGAGGTTGGATGGAACTAGAGTCAGAGGAAAAAGCTTAAGCTATAAATATTACTCTAGGGAAATCAGGACACTAATTACTTAAAAAAAAAAAAAAAAAATGGCCACGAGATCAGATCCTGGGGGTGGGGAGGAGGATCAGCTCAGAACTGGGAAGACAAGTGAATGGTGAGAAATCTAACCCCACATTTCAATGCACTCGACTCCAGTGCTCAGAGAGCAGCCAATCCTTGTAACACAAGCCTGCTAAAGGTGAATCCCCCTGAACAGCACTGCCAGGGTGTTACCACGGGAGGGAGACTGCCTTCAGCCAGTACCTGCCCCCCTCCCCAACAATCCTTTCTCTGCATTTTTGTTTATTTCCAAGTACCATATGATCCAGCAGTGAGCTGCCACTCAAAAAATATTTGTTCAGTCCTTCTCTTTGAGTTCATCAACCAAGCATGGAACAGAAGATCCCCAGGTATTGCTTTTAGCAAACTATCTGCAAGCATTTTCAAGCCTCTGAGCTCTCAGTTAGTTTTTCAAGTTGCATTCATTTGGGATTTATTTAAAAGAAGCTTTTTAATAAAAAGCTTCCAAATTCAATTACTTTTCTTCCTAATATTTTTTCTTAACAAAAATTACAAACGACATATTTCTATGATGTTAAGATGCAGCCAATAGAGTTCACAAACTGGTGTTCCAGGGTAGTCAGGAACAATCAGCTAATTATCAGTAAGCCTAGAGCAACACTGCAGCACCCACACAACCACTGAAAACATTTAGTCTGCAAGAGAAAAGAAAAAAAAAAAGAAAAAAAAAAAAAGAAAGAAAAAAAAAAGCCTTTGTACTGTCTTGTAAAGACTAAAGTATTTCAAATGGTCCCCTGCAGCAAACTGACACTGTCCCCAGACTGCTCCTTACTGGGTCATTAACAAAAACACACACACCTTTGCAGGTTAATTAGTAATCAGAAGTCCCTGGTCTCAGCTTTCCCTGTCCATTCAGGAAATTACTCTGTGTTCTGAATCCAGCTGATGCTACTCTTTTAAGAAAAGCAATCCTGAAACTTCTCAAAGTGGGAGGAAATACCTAGCTGGAAATTAAGGGCAGAGAAGATGTAATCACAAGGAGCTCAAGACTGAAGCTAGTTTTTAAGTTTCCACCACAGCATTTAAGAATTCATATCCCATGTCCTTTTCTTCTGGGACAGCTAACTAGACACTAGTCCTCTTTGTGATGCTTGTTGCCTGTTTTAACAAAGGCTGGGGAAAAGGGGTGTGAAATAGCAAAGGATTTTCCCAAATTTAAATACCTTTGGGGGTAAAAGGACATTATTTTTAAAATCAATGCATCACAAACAACCCAAAGTGATCACAATAATCATAAGCAAGTGTACAAAGCACATACCAGATACATAGAAGAGAAAGGGGCATTTAGGTTACGGGTTATTCCAATACACTAATAAAAAAGCAAATGGACTGCTATTATCCCTATCCAAACAGGGGTTTGTGCATTATCATTGCAATGGAGAAAAACACAGTAGTCTGCTTAGCTTGACAATTTCACATAAGTATGCAGTAGTAAGTTTTCGAGTTTGAAAAAGTATATATCCTGTTATTACCTTTTAAGGAAGAAGAAAGCATGGAATGGATGTTTGACTAAGATCACTATAAGAACATCAGGAAAGAGTTAATTACAATTTCTAGATCTGTTCCAGATTTGCGTATTTATGGCAAGTGTTACAATCTCCATATTCAGTCTGACAAAGTGTCCTTTCTCCCAGGTGATTTACAGCAAGGAAATGCAGAACACACTGCCTTTCTTTTTGGGGTGTAGAGTTCTTTCTATTTAAAAGCTGAAGAATGCAATGGAAAGCAAAAGTCACAAGAAACTTTTGAAATAGTTTCATTTAAGTTTCAGTCAAATCACTCAATGTATCAACATCAGGGCTAACTGATGCCCCCTCTGGTCTCTGTGATATTTCTTCTCCCATGAAGTTTAGACATATAAATCCTTTACCTTAAGGACAGTGGGAGTCAGATACATAAACACCTTTGAGAACCTGGATCTCTATAAGCTTAAATAAGGCCTTTGAAATTAGAATCTCACAGTTTTCCCGTGCCTATGCTGGACTTTAAATTATGAGCAGACTTTCCCTAAAGCAGGTCCAAATGGCGTAGAGACTTGTCTCCTTAGCCTCCCAGGCTGTACTCACAAGCATTTGTGTTTAAATCCATCGAAGAGATCCTTACTCCCTCCTCTGACATATTTGATATAACGAGCTTCAGTAAAGCAGTAACATCAGACAAAGCAAGTCTCTTACAGGGCTTCACATTTACTTGGGAAGCTTCACCTCTTTCCTTTTATTTCCTTTTCTCCCGTGAACTTTTACAATTATGTTAATAAACTAACTCAAAACAATTATTACAATAAGGAAACAAGCACAACATAACTACTGACAACTGTAATCAAAACCTGGATTCTCCTTGTGTGAGTGTGGGTCTACCTGAATTGCCTATGAAACACAAGGGAAGGGGCAGGAAAGAAACCTTTCTGGCTCTTACAGTAAGCTTTTTTTTTTTTTTTAACTGAAATCCCAGCAAAAATACTTTCAAGAAGCTTTATATTAATTCTGATGCTATAGTCATGAAACATTACACAGTGAAGTGTGAAAAGCCAGCATTAACTTCAGTAGTTGTCTCGAGTTGAGACTAGGGCAATATTAGATCTCTTACTAGACACAGATCTCTTTCCACAGAGGAAAAAAAAATAATAATAAAAAAGAATAGTATTTCCTGCACCCAAGGACTCAGACTCCATACACACATTTCTCCAGTTAAGACAACCATGTTGCAGTGATTCCTGATTTTGTTCAAAGTCAATATCTGTTTGCAACCCATCACAAAACAATCATATTTCTGCTACAGCAGATATTCCTCTAGCTGATAACAACAGGGTTATAGTCTCCAAGGGCCTTGACTATAGGATCTGTCCTCTGCCTATTAACCATAAACTCTTGATTTTTTCCAGAAGACCTCACAGAAAACGAAAATCTATTCATTTCAGCAAGTATCCTTACAGAAGCATTTTTTTAAATCTTATATAAACACATAGAGGGAATTATGAATGTTACTTAGCATAAGTATGGTAGAAAGACAATGAGACAACTATATACTAAAAAGGACTAAGAATTCCCCATGAAAACCTGCTTTAGATTAAAGCTTTTTTTGTTTATAATACTATTTACAGCAAGACACACATAGGGTTTTTCCCTTTAACACAAGGCATTCCTAGACCAAGTGAAGTGGAAAGGATACAGGATTTTCTGTAGAATCAGACAGAAGTTTTGAAGACCAATTCATAACGATGAAAGCACCAGGCAGTAGCATCGCTGCACCAAGGAAGATGAGGCAGAAGCTGAGGACAAGCCTGGCACAGCCAGGGCAGGACTCACCAACAGAGACACCACCCCACAGCGAAGTGAGCAGAGCTGGTCTGGTGACGGCCACAGGCTGCACTGACAGTCCTGTGATTACCAGACAAATGAGAGGTGACAAGGCAAGTCTAAGGTCAGTCTGGGAAGTCCAATCAACAACTCTGGACAAGCATGGGAGAGCACTGACTACAATCCTTCCTAGACCATAGCTTTGAGCTTAAATGAGGCTTCTGGAACCCCTGGGTAGGGAGTGTGAGTCCCAGGTGAGGCTAGTCTGGGTAATGAAAACCTAATGGTACTCTCTGACTTTGGCAGTAGGGATTAAACAGACATTTACACAGATTTCTGGAAGACATACAGACATAGATTAAATGGAAAAAAAGGTGAAGATGTCACTCCTACAACTATCCACTCTGTTTCTATGGCAGAATCACCATCCATCTCTGCAGCAGGCCCAGGACTAACATACTCCTCAGCTTGGCACAGCCATATGCACTGGGGTCAATGTACCTTCAGCCACCAGATCGAGTCACAAAAAAATTGGATGTCCTTGCCTCAGGCATGACAAGCACCAAAAAGGTAGAACTGACATTGAGGATGTCAGTTGTAAAGATGTAGCACCATTAGCTATCCAGTTTTAATCCTCTATCTCATATCTGATAGAGCTACTAGGGAACAGCTGCAACACATTTAAGTTACTGGTGCCCTCACTGTTTGCTGCCACACTCTTCAAGAGTCTTCTGCCCACACATGGCAGCCTGCAGAGCAGCTGGAGCGTGTGCACTCGCTTCAGCACTCAGCACAAAGTCTAGCACCTTACAGCTGCTGCCCAAGAGGCTAACAGCAGCCTAGACTGCACCCTAACTGCATACACTGATAAAGGTGTTTTAGGCTTCCACTTGCTAAGTGTCTAAACACTAGGAATGTTTTTAAATCAAAACCTATACCTTACTTTAAATTGACATGATTTGGTTTTCTATAGCGTCACTTCAGTCCAGAATCCTTATTGCAAGAACACAAAATAGGCCAGTGGCTTCCAACCAGCTCCATGGCACACTGTTTTTTAGAGTTCTCAGTCTATTTTTAACAGCAATTTAAGAAATAGAAGCTATTTAAAACAAGCAGCATAAAAAGAAGTACCATTTGCTTCACATGATTATTATGTGCATAGTAATGACAGGAAGACTACCAAAAATGTTTTCCAACTCAACTCTTAAAAAAAAACCCAACAAAAAAACCCCGCGCTTCCTTTGCAATATGTAATTTTGAATTTTAATTTAGATAACTCAGATTATTTACTGGCAACAAAAATATGCATATTCATGAGATCCGATTTACTATAATCTTTATTTCTGATGTTCTGCATCTGTGAATACTTGAAGTACTTGAGTTTCCATTCATGGGCAATTATACAGGAATCTCAGAGTAGCAACAGACTGATTTATAGTTAAAAGAGTATAGCACAGAAAGCCAATTCATTTGTTTCAGAAGGGCTGTGGCACAAGATTTGGGAGCGTTCTAGAAATCCAAACACTTACTATGCTAGACACACTTTTCTGAAAAATTGCTGCATTTCTAACTATGCTTCTTTCTGGTCTTGCCTTTCTTATCATTCATTTGAGCTTTCTGAAGTACAAAGATTCTTCTAATAAAACCAACTTTGATTCATTTCCAAAGGTAAGTCATAGGGAAAGTGAAACAAATCCATAATAAATCAGTGAGAAGTACAACAGGAAAAAGTAGGATGAATATAGCTTTTGATGCATGTACTGAGTAGATAAGATTATAAAGCCCATTGATGCATGAAACACACCCTCTGTTTTACACCAACACTCTT
>NW_010316112.1:10569-12952 GCF_000700745.2 Antrostomus carolinensis
CCCTGGTCTTCCTCTCCTGGTGTAACAATGAAACAATGGATACTGGTAAAGAAAGCTATTAAAACAGAAAAGGGGAGGATATGCAAAGTGCTTTTAAAACGAGAGATTGGATCACAGTACTTAGAGCAGCTCAGGCTAATTTGCTTTCGGGAGTCTCGCTCTTGGTGAAAACACACGTAACACTCTTGCCAGTATTGAGCCAATGTTTCTAAACAGCAAAAAAACCACACATATGAACAACTTTTGCTGAACAGAAATATAAGTAACCTTTATTTTCCACACAGTCTGCTTTAAGGTGAAAGTAATTCCACAGCATTACTCCAAGATATATAAAGATAATGAAAACAACTGCAGTTTCTCATGGCTATAATGCAAAGACCTACCTCTGAGAGCAAATCCACGATGCTGTTTCATCCCAAGTAGAAGGCACCAGAATCTATGCACACCAGATCATAGTTCATTGTTGGGTGCAATTATATTAGACATATCCCTGGATAACGAAAGTACCCTGTTCTGAACAACTGCAGTATTATATATCACATCTGTCAGCTAAACTGTCTCATGGGAGTAGATACATGCCTTGGTTTTGCCTCACAAATATTATGCTAATTTTACCACCAAGGGCTTTAAACTCATCTTGTCCTCTACTCCTGGCAGATGTGACAACCTCTAATGTCATGAGTACTATAAAGAAAACTCTGTGCCCTAGGGGAGGGTACAATTCTGCCTGGAACAGGTGTTGGCTGTTTGCAGTTTGACAACACTTAAAGTGCAACTCATCCTCCCTCCATTAAAAAAAAAAAAGGCATAAAGCACTTGAGAAATAATGCTTATAGCACATGCAAAACAACCACGTTCATAAGCAGAAAATGTATAGACAGAAAAACACTCTGTCTCAGAGAACACAGGATGACTTCTTTGACTTGTGCGTTCAGTTGTAAGCTGTCAGTAAAGGTAGCTAAAAGCTGTACCAGAAATGCTATCTAAAGGATAAATAAATCATTCAGCCTTCCTTTCAGGAAGATTTTTGAACAACAGACAAGCTGATAGATTTCACTTTAAAAAAGCATTCTTCTCAGGGTATATGTCACCTAAGCTGTACTAAAATCTTGGACTTCCTGGGAGAATTTCCAAAAACCATAAAGACCACCTGGATTTGAACTCTTTCAAGCCCTTCTGAAATTCAGAGAACTTTCTCCTGTCTGCAAGATACATATATCTTCAACATCTATATATTTAATGGTAAAAAAAGTTTAGGGCTGCATGTTTATTAGTGACATATCAACATATATTTTCTTTGAGGAGTCAGAAGATCAAACACAGCTAAGAAGTTTGCCTTCCTAAAAACCTTGCATTACAGAATATGTCAGTTCATTCCTTAAGAGAATTTTAAGCTTTTCAACCAATTCATAGTAATCATCATAAAAAAGCTTGAAAGTTTTAGACTGAAGTAGAAATAACACCTCAACAGTTTTAGGAAAGCAAGTACTTGAGCACTTTTGAGCCATTTGAAATACACAGCATCCATTATACATTTACAAAATACCTCCTTCAGCCATTTCTCAGCATTTATAAGAGACTGGCATTCACTTTTGAGAAAATAACAGTGAATTGAACATTTATTAAATAAATAAACAGGTCTTGTGCCTCGAGATCTCTATAGGAAGCAACTCCCTTTGCTTGCCTAAAGTCAGTTCAGAAGTGGAATATTTTCTGCTCTTGGAACAGTTTTAAATGCTGTTTTAAGTGTTTTCAACAATACTGTATCTTTTCCAGATCTTGTAACAGAACTACACATCTCAAACAAAAAAGGAAAGTTTATACACAACCTGACCTGCTACCTACAACAAACTAGAATTTACTTTCACCAGCAACACATTCCCTTCAAAGCCACCCTGAGTAACTCCTGTCAGTTTTCAGAGCAGGGTGTTTGTTGTTGCACTCAACCAACCAAACACACACAGGGAAGATGGATGCAGGTGTGCTTGTAAACGGCTGCTGAATCCCAGCCACAGCTTCCCAACTCAGGCTTAAAGCAAGAGGTTGATAGGATCCTTCTGCTGCTCTTGACCTTTCATGATGAATATACAAATATACTTCTGAGGGACTAGAATTTTTTTATTATTATTTTCTTATTTTTTAAACCAACCCCTACTGGTCTGTACCCGAGAGATTCCAGCCCTGCAGGAGGCGGGAGCAGTCCCACAGCTAATGCCCGCCAGTCCTCAGCCAACCATCAAAATGGTTTCAACTCCCCTGACCTGAAAACCCAGCAAGGAGCTGTAACAAGCATTTAAGAGTCACTGATGCACGGGTCTGGGTGCACGGCCGGCAGGCTTACACCTTTCCAATAAGCGGCCCCACCGAGTCCCTCACAGCCCCG
>NW_010316113.1:0-12830 GCF_000700745.2 Antrostomus carolinensis
CTGCTGCGCGTTGCCTCTCGGGACTCCTTTGCCGGACACTTGGGCGGTTTTTTTTACTGTGGGTTGCTGTGGAGGATAGACGCAGGTGGGTTTTTCTTCCACTTTTCTATGCCACTCCCCCTTCCCCCCCAAATAAGTGTAAAAAGAGTTTGCGAAGGAGAAATCACAAGGGGAGGTTGGCTGGAGAGGGTGTTGCTTGCTGCGGTGTTCAGATGCTCGGGATGCAGCGGCGGGGCGCTGGCAAGGTGCTCTCTGCTCCCCCTGAGTCTCGGGGAGATGCTTCTTTCTCATGGCAGCAGCGCAGGGATGGTGCTGTGGCATTCACTGTCACCGTGGACATTTCTGGGCAAAAAGTTTCTGCTCGCACGTAGGAGGGGTTACTTCACTTTTAAAATACTAAATAAAAGTAGCTTTCATTTCAAAAGCAATGATTCTAAGTTTTCTCACGCTGTTTTACCACACTGTTAGAATTTCCCTTCGAGTAAATACTGTGGCTTCAAATGTGTCAAACAAACTTCATCTCATGTATGCGGCACTTACGTTGTTCTCACTTTCATGTTTGTCTTTTTCATGAATTCCTAAAAGTGAGTCTGTAGGTCTGTATGCAAGAGGTTCTCCCACAGTTTTGGGAGCTGGCAGATACCTAATCACCCGGAGCCTACTTTCCATCTTCTAGATTACTTCTAAAGACCTACTTCTGGGTCTCTTGACATCTCACGGTGTGACTTAGGGCATAGAAAAACCAGTCCAGAACAGACGGGAATTTTGTTTCAGAGTTGTGAAATCCCACACAATCTTTTGACTGTGTTTGAGAGAATTGTTTTAGGTGATATCTCTGGTTGTGGATGCGTCCTGTTAAAAATAATTCGGTTTCTCATCTGGAAGACAAGGTTTAGTGTATAAAAACTTAAAAAAATAGTATTCCTAACATAATTCTGGCATCAGGTCAAAGAAATGATTCCTCCTTCATAAAATTTAATCTGGGATTGTCTTTGAAATATGATTTTTTTTTTAATTTTTATCCTGTCAGTAGAAAGGTAAGTTCATAAATGAAAGACAATCACTATTTTAAAATGGATTTTAATGTGAACTGAACAACAGGTGGATTAAGGCTATGTGGTATGTAAATACAAGGGCTTTTTTATAGCTCCTCTATATCACAAAGGAATAAGTAAATATAATGTAAGAGTAATGTAAGTTTTTTTAGCAGTATGATTCTGAAGTTTGATTTTTATGCAATTTCATCAGCTGTTAAATACTTAAAGTGAATTCAGCATCATCTTTGGCACATTGCACAACTTTGCAAGGGAAGATGGTAAAGAATCTGCCAATTAGAATTAATGAATGAGTTCATTCAAGAAAAAAAATAAAACGGTCCTAAACCCTTGAAGCTAATATGTCTAAAAAGTTAGTGCTTGTTTTGGGGCAAAGTGAGAAAGAAAAACCAGCTTCACTGGTGTAGGATACTGCTCAAACTAATGCGTAGTGGCAAGTGCAGAAAGAAGCCTTGCACTCTCAGTATTAATGCCTGTGTTCCCAGAAGCTGATATAACATCTTCAGAAACCTTTTTTTTCCAGCAGACTGCTTTAGAGAAAAGTGCAAGCAGTGATGGGTGTCTGTTTTGCTGTATCTTTCGATTACTACTGTCAGAACCGGTTAACAGATGAAGCATTTAATAACTGGTGACATTAAATGAACTTTTGGCCTGTTTCACCTGGCCGTATGTTTTGTATCACTTTGGGTATGTGTTCCTTTCCACATCAACTCAGACAAATTCAAGGAGTCAAGCTGGATGTTCCTGGGTTTTTTTTGTTTTGAATGCAATTGTAGGCTTCATTAGGTTTTTCTTAACATTTTTTGAGAAGTGGAATTGGCAGAATTAGATGGAGTTTGGTCCTGCAAGCTCCTGAGGTTGCTAGAAATTAGGAGGGTTCAGGATGTTCTGGTAGGTTGTGGAGACTTGGGGAGTGCAGTGTCACAGACAGGGTTGTCAAGAGTTGCAGAGTGTGTCTGGAGAAGTACTAATCAAGTGAACCTTGGAGCACACAAGCCCATCTTCAGGTGTTTTTCAGCAATAATGTGCATTATTGAATTAAATGCTAACATTAAGTAAGGATTAAACCCATTCTTTCAAGGGATTTGTATAGGAGTTTAGAAGCTTTACTGAAATCTGAATTTGGCTTGTACATCATCCAAAGGTGTAAAAAAACTTAGCACTTTATACATGAGCTACTAATAAAAGACTTACTCCTGCGCAGCCCAGACATTTTCCTCTGCAGACCCGTCTCTTCAGTTCACCTCAGACTTTTTGAAGCACATCTTAGTGAGTCGTTTTTGTCATCTTTCAGTTTTAAGTGGACACATGGCTTGATCTTCACATTGTGCCAACTAACTTTTTAAGACGTATCTTATGCTGAATTGCCAGGGCCTGCTCCTTTTGCCTGGTCATTAAGGCATCCTTCCCTGGCACACCAGGGCAGAATTCATCCCACTGAAGCTGGATGGGTTGCAGTTGGTGGAGACAGGACCTGGGCACTGGGCTGTATCTGCACACCTGGTGTCAGACTGCTAAATTTTAGTCAGCTGAATCCCATCCTGGGTGTACATGTCCTTTTACAAGTGCTGTAAATATGAGCTTAATATGTCTTTAAGAATGCAGGATGTATGTGACTGTGTATAAAAGATCAACATTTTATTATTTATATTTTGAGCTTAATAGAGATACATATATAAACTCAGTCATATTTGCTAAGGGGATTATAACCTTTAGCTTTGTCTAACACCAAGGCTGTGATGCTTTAACAATAATATTATTCAGACTCTTTTCCTGTGACTATTCTGGAGAAGTTAATTCCCACATAGAGACATTTATGATGGCATACTCTAATCTTTGCTACAGATTATCTAGGTGTAACCAGTTTAGCTTGGAAAAAAAAATTGCATCTGTAACTGAAATTAATCTCCATGTAAATCAGATTTAAGTATCTTCAGATTTTGAAGCCAGATTCTGCAGTATGCTTTACAGAAGGGAGGAGCAGGTAGGACTGACCTGCATTCTTCAATAAAGAATCATGTGCAAACAGATTAGACAAAAGCTGTCTTTGAAGTGATGGAAAAAGAATAGATTAGTTTGTTAGAAGCTAGGATATAAGTAGAATTATTTAAAAAACCCAAACAACCTACCAATGGTTACTTATTGAGTTTATTTCACTGTATGTTCTCACTTTCCTGTGAATACTTCCTTTTGAAACTCTCCTTCAGCACAGAGCCATCATGCTTTTTTCCTACCAAAAAAAGTGCAGCTGTTTGCCTTTTCAGTCATACAATTAGTGACTGTGAAACATTCAACATCATATTTTTTTAGTCAGTTGTTATTTCATTTGTGTTTTATTCCACTAAACTCTGTTCTTTTAAACACAATTATGAGTAAATATTTAAAGTATGTCGACAGTTAGTCCCAGTTTAGTTTCCTTCTAGATCCTGCAACAAGAACAGGACAGGGGATATATATATTTTTTTTTAATTGGTGGAAAGAGGATTTCACATCTTCTTTCTCTTGGATATGCTACCTGAGACCCTTACCAATCTAAATTACCATGTACCTCTTAAATGGGGGAAAAAAGCAGAAAGCATCAGTGTTTCAAATTGTCAATAGTAGAAGATCTGCAAAGTGTACATAATTTACTCATCAGAAGAGAAAGTAAAGGCAGACTGTATACATTAGAGTTCAAAATCACTGCAATAATGAGACATATTTAGCACAGTGAGTTAGTGAATGTAAGGAAGCAGTAAGAAGAAATACTTGCTATAAATGTTCATCATGACACAAAGATATGATAAAAGAAAAAAAATAAATAACCTCTGTGTCTTCAGTAAACTCTGACCTCTCATTTTTGCAGTTGGTTAACACATCTTCCTGCAAGACAATTTCCAAAAAGCAGTGGTCAGGAGTAATACAGAAGATGCTCCATTTTGAAATATGTGTAACCATTCTAGGAGTGCATGACTCCTGAAAGCAAAGTTTTCATACTTTTTAGTTCAGCAAGCTATGGGTATCATGTGTTTTGCACCAAGGAGTGGAAATTCCTACAGACATACATATATATATATATGTATACACATATATATGGCTCTCACAACAAAGAATACTTTCTTCTTACAGAGCAAAATAATCTTTAGCTTCAGGAAAAGTAAAGCAGGTGTTCATATAGAAGAATAGCTGCTTAATGTTTATTATATATATATATATAATATATATATTTCTGTTTTTATAGACTTTTCTGTGCAAATTTGCCTGCAACCATGCAGAAGGCTGGCTGAGCAGTTCCGCATCCACATGAAGCACTCTGCTACTGCTTCATGACAGACACACACACATTGTAGTCACTGTGTGTGGCTATACAAATTCACATCTGTGGTGGGAGAGAGATGTGAGGCATTGAGTGTTTGACTGCTTTATAAATAATGAAGGAGAACATCTGCCAACTGGTAAATGTGGGAGAAGTGAAATTTATATTACAGCTCTGCCAGCCTTTGTAAGCACATGAGAGCTTCAGGGACTCTGCTTGAAATTATTCTTTCTGGGTAAAGAAACACTTTCTCCTTCCCCTGAAATTTTCATCTTTTTAATTAAGGTCTAGTCCAGACTGAAGTTTTGCTTGGTGTGGATTGATTTAATGAGGAAGGGGATGTAGTTCCTCCTCTGGGATGCTGCTGCAAAAGCTATGTCTTGCTATGCATTTTCTCACCTGAGGAACCGTGCTAGGAAGGTGCAAATAACCACTTCCATGCTGAACTGTGAGCTAGGGAAGAACTGTTTAGAACAGCCAAGGAAATGTCAACAAACTGATTTTTCTGCTGCAAATCAGAGAAAAAACTGAAAAGACTGAGAAATATTTGTTATAGTTCAAAAAGGGAGGAACTGTTATAAATATATGTATCTACTTTGGTCTTGGTATTGAAAGGGTTGTTTTGTTTTTGCCATTTATTTTCTTCTCTATTTTCAGAAGGACACCCATTACCAGAGGAAACAAGGGTAGCTGCCCGTTGGTAGAAGGGCTGCCCCTTTGCTCTGAAGGAAGAGACCACGCTGAAGCACCTTTTTAAGACATCTTCCATTCTGAGCCTCAAAAAAGACCATCTAACATGATTCTGGGTTTAAGTAACAAAGATGAATCTGAGGTGATTGCTTGTTTTTGTTGCCCTGGAGTTAGCTGCAGACCTGACCACTGGAAAGGCACAGTGCAGGAAAACACTCCTGTGCTGCAATACAGCATTTTACACCTGAGTGAAGATCACAAGAATCCTGAGATGATTTGACCTGTAATGGAGAGATGCTTCTGGGAAACTGCTGGAAGAATTCAGCACAGGGCACTTGGCATCTCTGCCCTCACGTATCCCTGTGAAAGTCCGAAATGAACCACACTTGGACATACAACCTGAGCTTTGGTGCGCATACAGATCCTGTTGAGCCAAGGGCTGGACTGTCACGGAATGGGCACACAGTAGTGGCTGTTTTTCTTGGATTTATCTTGTTTTTTGGTTTCTTGAATAATTTGATTGTCCTCATCCTCTTCTGCAAGTTTAAAACCCTCCGTAACCCAGTCAACATGCTCCTCCTGAACATCAGTATCAGCGACATGTTGGTGTGCATCTCAGGCACTACCCTCAGTTTTGCATCCAACATTCATGGCAAATGGATTGGAGGGGAGCATGGTTGTAGGTGGTATGGCTTTGTCAATTCCTGCTTTGGTAAGAGTTCAATGATAATTATTCTTTTTAACACTAGTGCATGAAGCAACTTGATCAGTGAGCTCATTGCTGCTCTGTGGTAAACAGAAGGATGCTTTGATTGGCTTGTTATGGTCAAACACAAGTTAAAAGTGTGGTTTAAAACATTCTAACAAAAGACTTTATGAAGGAGTAGCACCGATCTGAAAAATATTTCCTAACGTATCCCATTTTTTGAAATTACTTGTTTTTAAGAGCTAAAAATGGCATCTAGAAAAAGGCAAGCCACTGGAAAGAGTTTGACTGAGTGTATGAACATATATGAAGCTTCCCTATTTTTCAGGAAAATCTGTGCCAACGCTGAACTACAGGCCCCTCAGTGCTGCTTCTGTCATGAACGAAGCCTGCTGAAAGTATTCCATTTACCATTTGTAATTATCTATCAATCTATAATATGAATTCCCTCATGTCCCAGATAGCGACAGTTTTCATTATTAGATGCTTTCTCTTCTTCCCCAAAGCAAAATCTTTATTTTAAAATTACATGCTTGCACATTCAATAGCAAATTGAGTCATGGGAATAGATTTGTCGGAAATAGTCAAAGTATGCATCAAAGCCATGGTAAAATGTGTTTAGCGTTCTCCTGCCCAGACAAACCTTTTCCTGTGACCAGATTTTGCACTGCTACATTTAAGTGTTTTAACTGAATATTATTTTAATTATTAAAAAAGGATAAAGGGAAAATCACAGTTAGAGGGCAGTCTTCATCACTTCCAAGGTGGCCCATTGCTTTAAGAACTACATTACCAAGCAGTGACCCTTTCTGCATTTATTCCTACATTCAAAAAAAGGTCCCCTAAAGCATAAACTGGCCTGTGGGTGCACAACTAGAAATGATCCTTATGTCACCCAGACTGGGGGACCTGGCACAACTCCCTCTTGCTGTATGTCCATGCTTTGGTGCCTCCAGACCACCAGCACAGGATGGAGCACATCCCTGGCTCTTCTCCTATCCTGGAATTGTATTGCCTCTCCTGCAGGTGTTTTGGCCCAAGAATTGCTCCTATAGCCCTTGATATAGAGTCAGGCTGTGGATCCAAGTCCATGTTTTCTACCTGAATTATAGGCTCTCTCTCTTTCCAATGGTGTGGTCTCTGGTACCCTTCCCTTCCTCCAATGTGTGCTCCACTGATGAGGGTTAAGTTAGCCTGGCAGCTTCCCCTGGGAAACTGCTGCTTTGCCCAAGGTGAGCTCTCCAGAATTAGCAGTGTTGTATAACATAAAAGCACTGACTTTGGCCATCCAAAAATAGACCCCATTATCAACAATACCTTGACTTGTTTTGGCACAGTGTTTTTGGTTTGGTCTGTGCAGAGCAGAATGGCATGTCTTCTTCCACATTTAGTTTCCATTTTTGTGAATTTTATGAATTCCAATATTTCAGTAACTAGTCTTCTGAGAGAGAAAGAGGTTAGGACTCTTTTTTCTCCATCCTTTAATTTAACCTCCTTTTTATTGTTTAGAGTTGAGATGGGAGAATAACATTTGAAGGGAGAGGAAAAAGTTATGTTTTAAGGGAGTAGAAAAAAAAAAGTGTGTTGAAGGTGGCCTTCAAGCCTGCTGGATTCTGTCAGGATGCCTGTGTGTTACCACCCCAGTACCTGTGGAATTAAACCAGCAAATGAGTAAGTTTCTCCTGGGGTGACTTGCTTGTGGAGTAATTCTTCTAGGTCAGATCTTCTGTATAATTCAGATGGATGTCGGGAGTGCAGATTTCTGTGCTGTTGAGATATCTGTGTTCATGTGAGAGTTTCTGGTATAATTCTTAAAATTTATTAGATCACCAAGGAACAAGCAAGCAAACAGAACCACAAAACTCAAGAGTGCCAATGGTGACCTCAGCTCCTCTGCGTGGTGTTGGTGCTGTCAGCAGGGTGTCCTGGGTGGCTGAGGTAGCCTGAATGCAGGTAGTTATCAAACTGTGAGCATGGAAACTTCTCCCAACAGTGTTAAAAAAATTCTTTTGCAGTTCTTTTCTCAAAGTCTTGCAGTGCTCCCAACATTTTTTATTTCACTAGTGTGTATAAAGGGCATACTGAAGAAATTTCCTTGCAGAGTTAAAATTAAAGAGTGTTCACTGGAAAATAACATGAATAAAAGCAAATAATAGTAGCAGGTTGCTTAACATTTATGTCTTTCTATGGACAGATTATATCTGCTGATAAGTACCATCATTCATCAAGTTTTTTTGTTTTTTTTTAGTCTAAAGTGTTCTAAAAAAGAACTACTGTAGGTGTGCAGTGTGTTGATTGCTTTTCCAGGGCTTCATAGCATTTGAAAACAAAAGTCTTAGGTGTATGATTATTTAGGGGGGTTTTTTTGTTTGTTTGTTTGCTTTGTTTTTTACATTCTGTGTGTGCTCTAAGCATCACAGACTGAACAAGGATCCACTGAATGGAATGGTGAATTTTTTTATGGCTATTGGAAAGGGACATGAGAGAGTTGTGAGCTTTTTATTGATTCTTACAGGTATGATTGCTAAAAGAAAAAACAAATAGCATCTTATTCATTGTAGGATTAATTTTCCTTGTCTTCTGTGGACTTTGGAAAAATTGTATAAAACTTTTCAAGGTGATTCAGAAACTCAAGAGGTGGAAAATCAAGTATATTCTGTGACATAAGCTGGTGGTTTAAGACCTCACTGATTGGTGCAGTGTAATTAGTAAGGATAAGGAAGCTTTTTGTCAGCAAGAGGATTTTTTAAAACCTATGGAGTCCAGTTTAGATCATAGCCTTTGGCCTGATCTCTGTGACTACCTTGTGAGCAGCAAAGTTGATCAGATTTATGAACATAAATGCAAAAGCCACAAAGGCTACAAAATACTGTATAAAAGGAGCATGTAAGAACACAGGAAAAGGAATGCCAAAACTGTATAGGCTGGGAGGAGAACATTTCTTTGTGTTATTTAGACTTTCTTGCAATCTCTTAGCTAAAACTGAAAACCCATATACTTTATCACTAAAAATTAGTTTCCCTTCCTTTGTATCTCCTGTCTGATTTTTGCCTGTCAAGGCTAAGAGGAGTGGTCCTAGTGCTCGGATGCTCGGGGTCCAGAATGGAGATGTATAGTAGGAAAGGCAATTAAGAACTGAAGTTCAAGATCAAGCTGTGTAAGAATAAACACTTCAATATTCCTCTCTGTTCCTTTTTTTTTCTCACGGGATAGATCCTGTTCTATTAGGATAAACATCAGTGTGGTGCTAGGATTTCAGGTGATGTTACGGTAAATTCACTGGCTTCAGTAAAATTGTGCTCTTTTACCAAATGAAGCTATTTCCCTTTTTTTTTTTAACAACTGCAGTATTTTTCTAAATCATGAAGGAATTTTAAGTGGGTAACTGATCTTCATGACTTGGTGAGTATTTGATGATGTGTAAGACACACCTAAACCAACTTCAAACTGTTAAAATATTTTAAAATGCAATCCATTCTTAAAAGGATTCTGAGAAGGACTGTATTTTAGTGGTTATTTCTTTCCCTTCCTACTTTGTTTTGTGATGCTATGAAAGCCTCCTTCTTCCCATTTAAAACCAAACTGAGAGTGAAGGTGTTATCCCCCAGGTCTGTGGCCTGGATGAAACTTGAGCCAGTGAAAGTAGGAAGCTGAGGTTTGTTTCAAATGTAGATGCATGGTGAGGGATCACTCCTTTTTTTTCTATAAGCGTCCTACCTTTTAAAAAATTACATAACTGTTGCCTTGGTAGGTGATCTGGAAAGCAGATCTGATTCTCTTCCCAGCGATATCAACAGTGCAATGTACATTGATGTTGCTTGCCGTGCCATCGAGCTGCAAGTTCTTGACCAGGCAATCCATTGCCTACCCCAAGCACTTCAAAACCATGACTTGAGAACCAGTATCAGGAGGCTGCCATGGGCACAATGGAAAAAAAATATGGACAAAGTGTGGGTGTTTGGTTTATTTACTTGCTTGGTTCTGCATATCTGCTTTGTGATTTCAAACCATTCACAGGAAGCAGAAGGTTTAGAAGCTAATGGGAAGTGCAGATTCTGATCAATAAGCATGTAATGGGGATTTTAAGGAGAACATTAAATAGCATGAGACCTGCTATAGCAGAGTAAGAGCTGTTGGGTCTTGATCCGGGGGAGCATTAGGGATGGAGCTAGAGGAAGAACAATGTGGGCTGTTCCCGGCGTAAATGATTTTACCCTGGTGCTTGTGCGTGTTTACAGCTCCATCAACTAGGTCACTGCAGTGGAAACTGCACATGTCACTGAACTGTGGAAATGAATTTGCTAAATTTGCTCTATTACCCACCACTTGGTCGTTGTTTGACAGGCTCACAGTTATACATTTAAGCAAACATGGAAAGGGACACAGGGACAGGACAAATTTTCCCAGCTGAACTCTAACTAAGTTTTGCAAGCAAGCTGAAATAAGACCTGTTAAATATATAACAAAATTATTAAGCATTAGATTTTAATTTAGGAAAAATACATTATTTAATAACACACTCCCATAGAGACCATATTTACACAAAGTGACATACTATCCTAAAATGAAGTTTGTCATGCAGCTTTCACCAGCTCACAGGCAATCTCTCCAGTGCCCTGTTAAACACTTAAAATCTCTGGGCAGATGAAAACTTTCAGAAACATTTAATCTTTTCCCAAGATGTTTGCACTAAGGTAGACTTCCAAAACATGTAGGACAGGCAGAATTTTGGCTCCAATGAGTTCTGGAGTTCATTTTCAGAATTGCCACTTTATGCCATGCCGTATCAGGATTAAATATTAAATAGATTAATACATATGGGAAAGGTGAAGCTTTTTCTGGCTCAGGAAATCCAACATTAGATTGTAATACTGGAAAAGTTTCAAGGCACATTGCTAGGAAGGATATGTTTGTGACTGTTGAACTCTTAGCTCACGTTTTCAGGTGTCTGCTGGTTGGTTTCTCTTTTTCAACCTTCATGGTAATTAAAATACCTGTCAGTTTGCCTGAGAAGTTGATTCCAATATTTAATTTTCAAAAATAAATTCAAATTAGTGTCATGTAAGTGAACATCACTATGCAAGAGGACAGAGATACCTATTGTGAAAGCTGTGTGATTCAAGGTTGTGTCTTCCTGTACAGCGTCCTGTCTGTCCTGGATAATGGAGAGGGCTACGTTCTTAAACCTGTTCTAACTGAAGTAAGGCATGCCTATGTGTTTTATGTCCATTGATAAGCCAAGTTTTATTTAAATTAGGACTTTAAAGCTAATATTTTTAGAAGCCCCATGCTACTCAACTATAGGGTAGATAATCTTTTTAGTCACATTAAAGCGGTTATTGATTTATTCCTTGTAAACTGCCAGAGAACACACTGAATGAGAAACAGAGCTGCTCATGATTTCGTTTCAAAGTTCAGCTGCCTTGTGGCCTAAATCGAATAATTTTCTTCTTAAATATTTTACCTTGATTTTATCACTGCACTAAACTAAGATGCTTAAATTTAGAGTACAGACTTCTAACATACTGGAAATGCTCTGCTTACAAGATGCAGTTCTGATCTCAGTGAAATGAATGGTTCTTCTGTGAGAAGATACATTTATTTCCAGGACTAAAGACAAAATGTCCCTTTGGCTTGATCCTGCAGGAGCTCAAGCCTTAAATTTTCTGAGCCCTGATACAGCAAGTACTCACCTCCCAGTGCAAAAAAACGCTCTTAGCAGCTCCTCACCTGCCCAGTGAACATGGATACCTCCTTTTCCAGTGGACTTGGGATGGGATTAAAAGTGATATTTCCATAAATAAAGCTGATAGCAAGCACAACTGATCAGTAATGTTCAGGAAAATGTAGTTCTGCATCAGGTCCCAAAAATGTTCTCTATTTCAAGAGCATAGACTCTGTAATGCCTGCAGTCAACATGACCCATGCAAGCTTTCCTAGGTAGTTGTTCAGTATCAGAAATAATCTGCTGGTTCAAAGAGAGGGGTGAAAAATGGAGCCTGACTAATGGGAGTATGTCAAAGGTGCTTACAATTCCTTTATCTAAAAGAGGAGAGATTTTTTCATTACTTAAAGGGCTTTACTTATTTTAATATAGTGTTACAATTGATGCTTTGTCCTGAATTTTTCTGCTTAATTTCAAGCACCTGATATGTGTTAGATTTTATCACAGAATCACAGAATGGTAAGGGTTGGAAGTAACCTCTGGAGATCATCTAGTCTGACCCACTTGCCAAAGCAGGTTCCCTACCCCAGGTTACACAGGAAAGCATCCAGGCGGGTTTTGAACACCTCCAGAGAAGGAGACTCTACAACCTCTCTGGGCAGCCTGTCCCAGGGCTCTGTCACCCTCACAGTAAAGAAGTTTTTCCTCATGTTTAAGCGGAGCTGTGACTGCAAGACATCCCCTAACTGCTTGTAGAATATTACATCTACCTCCTCATCTTTGTTGGGTGGTCTATAGCAGACAAATGAGGTAGTGGTATATTATTAAATACACTTCTGAGGGCCATATTTACATGGAAAAATGAAATGTTGAACCCCTTAGAGACAGATGGGAATCATCAGACTAAAACTAGACATTTTCCAATCCCCCAGGCTTCTTTTATAATCAATAGAAAACCAAATTTGGACTGCCAGCATGCAAATTGTCTGACGTATTTGAGAGGTTCTCTTCAGAGTGATATGAGCTGTGCCCTACAAGCACCCCTTTATCTCCACTGGCTGTGAGAGGAGCCCATGCTCAGCCACAGATATTTGCTCTGTACCTCTCTGGAGTCATGAGATGACCCTTACAACCAGGGTGCTTATTGCTCCTTTTGACTTTCTGTCATTTTCTAACTTCTGCTTATAATTCCCTCCGAACTTCAGTGTCCTCTTCCTGGATGTTGGGTTTATTTCTTAGTTTATTTCTAGTTCCTTTAGGCATTGAACACTGTACAATGTTGAAATCACTTGGAATAGTTGTCCAAGAGTGAGTATTTGGAAGAAATCTGTTGCGTTTCCATTAAGAGGTGCCCATGTCCTCTTTTAGAGCTTGAGATCCCACATTAATCATGTAGAGAAAATGCTGTCTGCTTTCCCT
>NW_010316113.1:12860-14386 GCF_000700745.2 Antrostomus carolinensis
ATTTGAATGCTTGAAGCAAGGAGTCAGCTTGGATGGAAGTTTTGGAAAAACTGATAAAGAAGGAATCATGCCATGCACAGAAAGTGGAAACAGAAGACCTAATGTGGTACACTGAACATTCAATTTGCCCATGTTTTTAAGTCATTGCGGACCATGGGTGTTGATGCTAGCAGTGTTAGGTCAGATCCTGTGGTGTGCAGTCGGTGTCTGTATTACCATGCATGGTTGCTTCTCCCTCCTCTGGTCTGGGCAGCCCCACCTGAGCCCCATCTCCACGCTGTACTGCAGTGAGACTAGGGAGTGCACCAGATCCCCCCCACTTCCCTCCTCCTCACCCCTCCCAGCTTTCAGCAAGGAGGAAATTCAAGCACAGGGCTCAAACAGGAGCTGGAGCATGCTCTGAACAGGTCGCTGATCCACAGGTGCCCTCAGCATGCACCAGCAGCCACATGTAGGTTGAGTCATTGTGTTTTCCCTTGGCTGTCATCCTTAACGTTTGCTGCTGTGTTTTGTTGTATGATAGTCTATTGTTCTAACACGTGACCAAATGAAAACAGCAGAAAACATGCAGAGATACCAACAGTGAAGGGTGAACAACAGCTTGTGCTACATGTCTCTGGAGAAAGGGACAGAAGGACTGAATAATTCTGTAAGGAGATCGGTATTGGCATTTTTTATGCATAGTTGTCAGCTGTCCCTGTAAAAAACCATTCTGCTCATGTCCAAAGTCTGTTTCTGTGCACATGCAAGAGACTACAAATTTCTGCCAATGTTTGATGCTTCCTTATTGAGCAGCCATGCTAGCAGTTCGTTGCATACTTTTGGTTCTGGGACATCACTCTGCATTATGACCACGTGTTGCAGAACGCTAAGGACTTTATGCAAGAAAGTACACAAATAACATCACTTTACATAGAGACCTGGAATAGGAGCTTAAAGGCAAAGAACACCTGGGATTTCTTGCGAAATTATCCTGACAGTGAATTGAGTGTAAGATGTCACGGCTGTAAGCTGTGTTTGAGATGATGGAACAGCATTTCTGGCAGAGTTAAGTTGAATCATTTGCATTTGCAGGCCCTTTTCCCTAATCCTGGTTCATGGCATTAACCCAGGTAATGCTATGCCTGATGTCGGTTTTCTATTACTTTAGGAAAAAGCAGAAACCAGCTGTAGTCAGGCCACACACACGGGAAGAAATATATTATTAAAATATAGCTGGCTTTCTGGTCCCTCAGTGGGTAAAATGAAATAAAGTAGAACCCAGTAAATAAGCAATGTTCAATGCAAAAAAATATGTTAGAGAGCAATGGACTTGCTTGTGAAAGGCTATGAAATCATATTCTATTTCACTATATGTTTAATAATCTCTAGTAACTCTTAAGACCATCTGTGTGCTGACACACCTGAAGAGAATTTGATAGTTTTTTGGATAACTTTTAGACTTCCTTGGTGGTCCCTGAAGTTTACCAGAGAGACGATATTATCTCTGGCTATTTAAATCCAATTTACATACCTAGTGACTTTTT
>NW_010316114.1:0-1158 GCF_000700745.2 Antrostomus carolinensis
ACGTGGGATGGAGATGGGGACGTGGGATGGAACTGGTGGGGACATGGGATGGAGATGGTGGAGATGTGGCATGGAGATAGGATGGAGATGATGGGGACGCGGGATGGAGATGATGGGGACATTGGATGGAGATGGGCATGTGGGATGGAGCTGATGGGGACATGGGGTGGAGCTGCTGGGGACGTGGGATGGAGCTGATGGGGACGTGGGATGGAGCTGATGGGGACATGGGATGGGGATAATGGGGACGTGGGATGGGGACATGGGATAGGGATAATGGGGACGTGGCATGGGGATGATGGGGACATGGGACGGAGCTGATGGGGACATGGGATGGAGATGGGGACATGGGGTGGAGATGGGGACATGGGATGGGTGCTGAACCATCTCCACCTCACCATAGATGCCATCCCGGCCATGCTGAGCTGTGAGGACCGGCCTGTCCTCCAAGCTGTCTTTCTCAGCAACAACTGCTTCGAGCACATCATCCGTCTTCTCCAAAACAGCAAGGTACTGAGGTGGCCTTGTTGGTGTCCCACCTTGGTGACACCAGGGTTGGGCAACCTCGTCTCCATCCTCACTCTTCCTGGCTCTAAACAATGTTGGGACAGGGTGGCATCCCCAGGGTGGGGACACTCCATAACCCTCTTCCCCCTCCACCCCGTACCGGGTGCTTCTCCCCGGGGTTGATGTCCACCTGGTGTCCCACAGCTCTACCTCAGCAACTCACAGGAGGCGGGCAAAGCCCAGGAGAACATCCCTGCATGGCCACCAGATGGGAATGGACTCCAGCAGGTATCGTGTGGGACCACCCCATAACCAAGTGGGTCCATCCCATAACCAAACCACTCAACGTGGTAGGTTGTGTCACCTCAACCCCATGGCTTTAGAAGATCCACCACCCCTATTGTCTCTGTAGGTCTTGGACAGCAGCTCCGACGCCATTGCGGTCCATGCCATTGGGGTCCTCACTGCCATCATGAGCAACTCACCTTCAGCCAAGGTGGGTGGTGGACCAGGGTTGGGGGAGATACCTCAAAAATGGTTGGGTTTGAGGGTTTTCATGCTGCGAGGTGGGCTGGGGTGAAAGCAGCACGTGGTGGGGCTTGGTCCCACCAAGGTCCCACATGCCCAGATGCTTGCAGGAGGTGTTCAAGG
>NW_010316114.1:1179-2768 GCF_000700745.2 Antrostomus carolinensis
TATGAGGTCTTGAGGAGCCAGGGACAACCCACCCAACGCCTGCTCCAGGAGCTCCTCAACATGGTGAGCATGCCCGTTTCTCCTCCATGCTGGTGTTGGTGGTTCGTGGTGGAATCAGCCCCCAGCAGCTCCATTCTTCACCCCTCCCCCAATCTTCTCCACCCTGTTAGTTTCTCATCAGCTTCCACCAAGTAGTCCTGGGGCCATCTTTAGCTTGGAGTCCTGCTCAGCTTTGGGGAGATTTGAGACCTTTCTGATGTGGTAGTGTTTGAGCTGGTACTGCTGGACGTGCCAACATCTCCAAAAATGCTCAACGCAGAGGGTCTCCAAGGTGCTTGATACATGGGGGTCTCCAACATGCTGGGTGCAGGGGGGGTTCCAAAATTCTTGATGTCCAGGGCACTTGATGCACAAGAGTCTCCAAAATGTTTGATGCATGGAGGTTCTCCAAGGTGCTCAATGCACGAGGGTCTCCAAAGAACTTGATATATGGGGTTCTCCAAGACCCTTGAGGAATGGGGGTCTCCAAAACCCTTGATGCATGGGGATCTCCAACACTTTTGAGGCACAGAGGTCTCCAAGACCCTTTGATGCACAGGGGTCTCCAAGACCCTTGAGGCATGGGGTTCTCCAAGACCCCTTGAGGCACGGGGTTCTCCGAGACCTTTGATGCACAGGGGTCTCCAAGACCCTTTGAGGCACAGAGGTCTCCAAGACCCTTTGAGGCACAGAGGTCTCCAAGACCCTTTGAGGCACGGGGTTCTCCAAGACCCTTGATGCACAAGGTTCTCCAAGACCCTTGAGGCACAGGGTTCTCCAAGACCCTTGAGGCACAGGGTTCTCCAAGACCCTTGAGGCACAGGGTTCTCCAAAACTCTTTGATGCACAGGGTTCTCCAAAACTCTTGATGCACAAGGGTCTCCAAAACCCTTGATGCATGGAGATCTCCAATACTTTTGAAGCACAGAGGTCTTCAAGACCCTTGATGCACAAGGGTCTCCAAAACTCTTGATGCATGGAGATCTCCAATACTTTTGAAGCACAGAGGTCTTCAAGACCCTTGATGCACATGATCTCCAAGATGCTTGATGCACAAGGGTTCTCAGATAGACTTGCTGCACAGAAGTCTCCAAAGCACTTGATGCACAGGGTCTCTACCACCAGCTTGGGGGTGACCAAGAAGAAGATCTATTCCTCTCCACCATCTCAGCTGCACCAACCGGCTCTTGTGTTTCAACAGGCGGTAGAAGGTGACCACAGCTCCTTCTTGGTGCGTCCCATCCGTAACGAGCAACCTCTACTCATCCTGTTGGCTTGGCTACCAGCGCTGGCGTGCAGGGACCTCCAGATCTTCCTCTCAAGTCAACTACGACGTCTCTGTGAAGCCTCCTTGCCCAGTCGCCTCACTTGTGTCAAGGCAGGCATGGTGGGATGTCTACTGGGCGCCTTGACCACCGAACCAGCTCTACCAGTGACCTGCTCTGAAAACTTACTGGAGTTGTTACGGGCGTTGGGTGGTCTCTCCATCCGTCCCAGCGAGTTGAGGCAACTTCTGCGGTTGCTTCGTCGTGAACGAGGTCGAGGACCTC
>NW_010316114.1:2784-19285 GCF_000700745.2 Antrostomus carolinensis
GGTCATCCGGGCGCTCTCGGGGATGGCGAGGGTTGAAGGACCTCCTCGGGCTTTGCAGTGCTTTGATTTGACACCTGGGATGGCTGGGATCATGGTACCCACCATCCAGAAGTGGCCTGGTGGTGCTTTCGCCTTCCACGCGTGGTTGTGTCTGAGTGAGGAGGAATCTGAACCATTGGTGAGGTCAAAGAGGAGACAACTCTACAGGTGATGCTCAATGGAGGGACCAAGGGGGGGTTGAGGTGAAGATGAAGGGCAGCAGCACCACCATTCTCATCATGTTTCTCCTCCACTAGCTTCTTCACAGCTGGTGGGACAGGTTTCGAGGCGTTCTTCACCACTGGTGGAGTGTTGGTGGTGGCCGTCTGCACCAAGAAGGACTACATGACGGTGGCATTGCCGGAGTTTGCCTTCAACGACTCAGCTTGGGTGAGCATCATCCCCATCCTTGTCCCCATCCCCATCATCAAGGTGGACAACGAGGACACTGAGATGCCTGATGTCCCCTCCCTGTCCCCCTCTCAGCACTGTGTTGATGTTGTCCACGTTGCTGGCCGCCGGCCCTTTGGCCAGAACATTGTCAGCATCTACACCGATGGGCACCTGAGGAAGACGGCCCAACTCCGCTTCCCATCCCTCCATGAGGTGAGGGACCTCCCTACCACCCCACCAGACCCATCTCCATGGCATGGAGCTGGTGACCAAGCATGATACCTTCTCCCTTCCAGTCCTTCACCTCTTGCTGCATTGGTTCCGCGGGCCACCGAACCACCACCACCAGTGCCACCACCACCACCACCACAGGCCACCCACCAGTGTCCCACACGCCGGAGTTGATGTTCCCCTCACGTCCCGTGCTCAGCCACTCCCAGTCCGTCCCTGCCACCCTTGGTCCTCACTCCTGGATCCCCACTCAGCCACCCACCGAAGGGGTTGTGGCCACCACAGCAGCTGGCAGCCAGGACACTGAGTGGGGCAGTCCCACCTCCCTAGAAGGTCACCTAGGTTCCGTGGCCATCTTCTGCGAGGCTCTACAACAAGCTCAGGTCAAGGCACTCTTCTGCGCGGGTAGGCAGGGGTGGGATGTAGGGGACATCTGGGAGGTTGGTGGTAGTAACCCTACCTCACCTCAACCCAATCCTCTTCCCCCAGGGCCAAATGTCACGTCACCGTTTACACTGGAAGGTGACTTGGTGGAACTCAACAGCAAGCTCTTGCTGTACTACACCCCACAGGTGAGGAGAGCCACCTCCCTGGGGATGGGGACAGCACTGGTAGACCTTCTGCCATAGGTGACATCTCCAGGAGTATGAAGATGCTCCCATGGTGCTCTCTTCTAGGCTTGCAGGAACAACATCTGCCTGGACCTCTCTCCCAGCCATGGTTTGGATGGGAGGCTGACGGGACACAAGGTGGTCAACTGGGACATCAAGGTACGCTGGGCATAGGGTGGTCTATCCAGGTCCAGCCACCCCATGATGTGGAGGTAGCTGGGCTCCTTCTGGGGTCTGGGGCAGGGGCAAGACCCTCAAGGGTTGTTGGATGGCCATGGCGGTTCCCCTGGACTCTACAGGGATTCTGCTACATGATCCTTGGGTCCACCAAGGACCTGCGTGACCCTTGGGTCCACCAAGGACCTGCATGACCTTTGGGTCCACCAAGGACCTGCCTGACCTGACCTTTGGGTCCACCAAGGACCTGTCTCCTCCATAGGTCCTCAGTGTCCAGAGTGGGCACCATCAGTGGTGCAGGAGAACAGGTGCTTTTTGGAGACCTGTTTTAGGTTTGTGTTGTAGGTCAGGGCACACCTTGATCTTTGCTAGTCACAGGGTCTGGGGTCTTTTCAGCTTGGGCTGAGGAGAGACCCCAGGTGCATGTGCCACCTTCTCCCCTACTCTGTTGTCACCACGCAGCACCCACCAAAGCCTCTCACCTCTTTCTCTGACAGGACGTGGTCAACTGTGTGGGTGGGATGGGTGTGCTGCTGCCCTTGCTCGAGCAAGTGGTGTCCAAGAAGGAGGAGTCTGAAGATGAGCAGGAAACCAATGACCTGGTGGGACCAGAGCTGACATCTTCCAGAAGTACTCAGGGCATGCTCATCCCATTGGGCAAGTCCTCAGGTGAGGACCTCAGGGGACGTGGAGTGGGAGCCATCCTGCTCAGGTGGTTGGAGGTAACATCACTACCACATGGGTGCTACCTGGAGTGGGCTGGTGTCTACCATGAACATGAGAAGTCTTGCTTGAGGCACCAAGAGTTATGAGGTCATGGAGAAACCGTTGACATCTTCTCATCTTGTTATGACCCAACTAGTTGTGGGAAGATGAAGGTGGTGGCTCCAACCTGGTTACCTCTGGCTGGCCTTTGTGTGGAGTCTCTGGTGTCTTGTAGTAGGGTTGAGTCCATGTGGGAGTCTTCTCCTGCATAAGTGAAAGGAACTTTCTCCTGATACCCAGATGATCATTTCCAAGAAGGTCAGAGCAACGGAGGTTTCCACTTGATTAAATTTGGGGGAGAAATAGAGGAACGGGCTAAAAAGTTGGGAGAGAAAAGTATGGTGGGATCTCCAAGATGTCCTTTGAAGGTGCTCATAGCTACCAGCAGGTCTCTGCCCCATGCCTTGCAGAGAGCAGGCTGGAGAGGAACAATGTGGCTGCCTTCCTGCTGCTGGTGAAGAACTTCATCCAGAACCACCCGGTGAACCAGGAGAGCCTGGTGCAGTGTCATGGGCCGGCCATCATCGGGGCGTTGCTGCAGAAGGTATGAGGGGTTACCAAAGGTTCCATCTCATGGTCCTCAAGGCCATTCTCCAAGGTGGGACACTGTGGCTTCAAGCTTCTCATTTCACCTGCAACAGGTCTCCAGCCCGTTGCTGGACATGAGCACGTTGATGGCCTCACAGATGCTCATGGAGCAGGTGGCTTCTGAAGGCAGTGGACTTCTGCTGCACCTCCTCTACCAGCATCTCCTCTTTGACTTCCGCATCTGGAGCAACAGTGACTTCGCCGTCCGCTTAGGTGGGTATTGGAGATACTTGAGGTTGTTCTCCATCCCAACTGGCCTCCACAGCCACTCACATCTTCTCCCTACAGGTCACATCCAGTACTTGGCCAACGTCATCAAGGACCACAAGCAACGCATCCGCAAGAAGTATGGCGTGCAGTATCTCCTGGACTCCATCCGGACCTACTACGGGTGAGCTGCTGCTTGTAGCCTGGACCCCTGAAGGTTGACATGGTGGTGGGCTTGACCTCTTGGAGCTACAGATTGGGGTAGACATCTTTTGCTTGGGGCAATATCCCTTCCTGCAAGCATCTCATGGGGTAACGTTTCATTGTGGGAGCATGGTGGTGGGTGTAGGACCTTCTTCTCCCCATGGCCATGCCCCATCCCCAAGCGTCCACCCACTGGTCAGCCCTAAAATCCACCCAGAGCATCTCACCAGCAGCAACTAAGACCCTGGTGGTTCCTGCAACAAACCACCTGATGTCCAACCTGATGTGTTTCCACACACCCGTGACACTAGGGGGGGTGGCACCTTGCAGAGACCCAAATCCATGAGGTGGACATTTCCCAGTGGGCAGGGTTGGCCAGAAGGGGTGTCCACATTGGGGCTGTCTTGAAGCTCCTCAGGCTTCATGGTAGGGTTTGGAATCATACTGGTGGTGGGTGACAAAGGGCAAGAGGGTGGCTGTGTCCGTCCCCAGAGGGAATGTCCATGCATGTGTGTCCATCAGCACCTCCAGGGAGAAGACCACAGCCACTGATGACATCAAGACGGTGCAGACATCCCTCTTCAGCTTGGTGAAGGATTTCTTCTGCAGGAGCTTCTCTGGGGAGGAGATGCAGAGCTTGTTGAGCTACGTGGCCGGGGCACAGGATGAGCAGCAGGTATGACACCGAGCCACCCAGGTCACCAAACATCTCCGTGTGCCATGGGCTGGCCCAGCACTTGGCAGCAGGTGGGGAGAAGTCAGTGAGGTCTTGGTGAGGCACGTGGAGAGAAAGTGGACAACCAACCTCATGTCCTGCAGGTCTGCGGGGCACTGGAGGTGATCCACAGCTTGCTGAAGGGTTCACCTGCCCAGGAGCAGCTCTTCACCTTCCTCTTTGAGCCAGGCCATGTGGAGGTCCTCTTCTCACTGCTGGTGCAAAAGAAGTTCTCAGATGAAGTACGGGAGAGGGTCTTCAAGGTAAGGCGGGTCCCCATCACCAACCTCTTGCCATCCCCAATGACCTGGGGCTTGGCCACAATGGGTTGGCCACCTCTCTCGGTCTCATCAGGTCCTCTACAAGATGCTGAAGTATGAGAAGGTCCCTGAGCGCAGCAAGAGCCGCCTGAAGTTGAAGGACATCGGGTACCAGGGGCTCATCTCCTGCCTCAGTGATGTCCCCAGCTCCATGCTGCTCTTCCGTTGCCTCTCAGAGCAGGTCCTCGGGGCAGGTACCACATGCCCTGCCCAAAACCAGGCTGACCCTGGCCACCCATCCCAAACATGTGCCATGGGGTCATCACTGGTGGCTTCCCACAAGGCTTAGCTGGTCTTGGGGTTGGAGGTCTTTGGTGGTTTTGGAGGACAGAAGGAGGTGTCCCACCACCACACTGTCTCTTCTTGTCTGTAGACCCTCCCAACTATAAGGACCTGGTGGCTGTGGTTTACTTGTCCCACCGGGCTGAGCTGACCATCCGGCTTGATATCTGTCGCAAGGTGAGGAGGACCATGGGTGTGACCAAGTGGTCACCCCAGGGCTGAGCTCCCTGAGCACCTAACCACATCCAAACACATGATCCATGATGGTGGTAACACCCCATGCATGGACTGGACATGCCAACATGGAGGTGATGTAGCCCCAGCACCTGATGATGGTTATGGGAGAACCAAGATCTCAGAACCATTAGCAACCAACTTGAACATCCAGCCCATTGGAGGAACCAAACCCTCAAGAAGGTGTCCAGGGGCCGGGACAACATCATCAGATCTCCTCACGTTGCTTTCTCTTGCAGCTCTTCCACTTGATCTACGCTCAGCAGGACATGGTGAAGCAGCTGGCGAGGTTGGCCAGTTGGCAGGACACCCTCACCAAACTCTACGTCAAGGAGTCCTACGGGTCCCGTCAGCACAGCCTGAGCAACGCGAGCAACGGGGGCTGCCTGGAGCTCCTCCGCTTCTCGGACCTCCCCAACAAAGAGGGGATGAGCTCACCACCAGCTGAGCTGCAGGAGCTCGATGTCTTCCTACCTCTGGGCTATGAAGCTTCAGACCAGGAGCTCTCTGAGGGCTTCTCTGACCACTCCATCTCCCCAAGTGGCCGCACCAAGTCCTTCCACTCCTACAACTTCAAGTCTTTTGACTCCTCTGACCACCCTGGTGATGGTCCTCCTTTTGATGGTGTCTACCACCCGCTCTCACCTTTCTCCACCTCACCCTTTGACCTGGGGCTTGACCTGGCCAGCACCAGCTCCATCGCCACGGCTGAGAGCGGCGCACAGACCCCAGCCAGTGGTCCTGGGACCCCCTCACCCTTGGAGAGCTTCAAACCCTTCCCAGGGATGAGAGCACGGAAGAGCTCCAGCCTCTCAAATGTCCTGGATGAGAGCAGCTACCAAGATGCTCTTCCCAGTGACAACATCTCCAACACCAGCAACCCCCAGGTGAGTCCCAAACCCCCCAGGTGAGTCCCAAACCATTGTACCCACCATCCTGGGCTAGACACCCAACACCCAACTAGACACCAAACATCTCACCCTTCTTTTCCATTGACAGCAAACACCCGAGGAGGAACTGTGCAACCTCTTGACCAACATTGTCTTCTCGGTGACCTGGCGTGGGGTGGAAGGTTGGGACGATGCAGCGTGGAGGGAACGTGGGCAGGTCTTCTCCGTCCTCACAAAACTGGGGACAGCGTGTGAGCTGGTGCGACCACCTGATGAGATCAAGCGTAGGTGAGTCCTGATCAAGTCCAGGTGGGTACATCCCAAGGGAGGACCACCTTGTGGAACCACCTGTTCTCCCACAGCTTGCTGGAGATGATGTTGGAGTCGGCGCTGTCGGACCTGAAGGAGTCGGGGCCGACCACCCTTCCTGGGCTCACCCACAACGTTCTCAAGCTGCTGCGGCTGCTCCAGGATTTCTTGTTCTCTGAAGGACACAACAACCAGGCCCTGTGGAGCGAGAAGGTGGATGGGCGAGGGTGGGGTGACCCTAAACCCAACTTTAGAAAATAATCTCTGCCTTAATCCTAATCCATAACCCTGACTTTAGAAAATAATCTCTGCCTTAATCCCAAACCCTAACCTTAGAAAATAGTCTCTACCTTAATCTTAATCCTAATCCCTAATTTTAGAAAATAATCTCTGCCTTAATCCTAATCCCGAACCCTAACCTTAGAAAATAGACTGTGCCGTAATCCCAAACCCTAGCCCTAACCCTGGAAAATAATCTCTGCCTTAATCCTAATTTCTAAAGCCTAACTTTACAAAATAATCTCTGCCTTAATCTGAAACCCTAACCCTAACCTTAGAAAATAGACTGTGCCTACATCCTAATCCCTAATCTTAATTTTAGAAAATGATGTCTGCCTTAATCCTAAACCTTAACCTTAGAAAATAAACCCCAACTCTAAGCCTAACCCTTAACCCTAGCCCTGCATCCTGGCTATGAAGACTAATCCTATACCCTAGTCCTAACCCCTAATCCTAACCCTTAATCCCGGCCCTACATCATTACCATAAACACATTCCTATAGCCTAACCCTGATCCTAAACCCCTGATCCTGAACTTCAACCCTACACCCTTACCATAAATCCATCCACCTCGCCCCATGTCCTAAAACCTACCCCCTAAATCCTAATCCTAAACCTTAATCCTTGCCGTAAACCCCAGCCCTTAACCCTAATCTTAACCCTAACCCTACACCCCTACTGTGAACTGAAACCCCAAACCCTGACCTTAATTCATAATGTATAAATCTCACTGTACCTCCTAAACCCTAATCCTAAACCTGAACCCTCCATCCTTGCTGTAACCTCAGCCCTAAACCCAAATCCCATACCCTAAACTCTAATCCCAATCCTAATCCCTAACCCTACCCTACAACCTTACTCTAAACTGAAATCCTAATCCTAAACCCTAAATTTAACTCCTAATTTGTAAATCCCACTGTACCTCCTAAACCCTAATCCTAAACCCTCCATCCTTGCTGTAACCTCAGCCCTAACCCCAATCCATACCCTAAACCCTAATCCCAGTCCTAATCCCAGTCCTAACCCTACACCCTCACCATAAACCCGTCCCCTGAGCCCCAACCCAGAGCCCTCACGCCCACATCCTAACGAGGTTCTCATTAAGGTTCTGAGTTGGGGCTCCACCCCACCTCTAAAGCCAAGTCCTAACCCCAACCCAGAGCCCAAACCCAAGGGGTGGCCAGGTGATGGGGACAGACCTGGTGGCTTTGTGCCCGGTCACCTGGAGAGGTGAGGGGGTGCACAGCTGGGTGGGGGGCTCACTGTGGTGTCCCCCACTCCCCAGATCTATGAGGGGGTGAGCAGTCTGCTGGACAAGTTGGGCGTCTGGTACCACCTGGCCAACGGCACCTCCGACCTCAAGGAGATGGCCCAGACGGGTCTACGCATCCTCGTGGGCTACATCATGCTGCAGGACCCTCAGGTGGGTCAACTCTTCCTGGGGTGAGACCCCAGCTCTTTGGATGAGACCCCAGCTCTTGGGATGAGACCCCAGCCCTTGGGGTGAGACCCCAGGTCTTTGGATGAGACCCCAGCTCTTGGGATGAGACCCCAGCTCTTGGGGTGAGACCCCAGCTCTTGGGATGAGACCCCAGCCCTTGGGGTGAGACCCCAGGTCTTTGGATGAGACCCCAGCTCTTGGGATGAGACCCCAGCTCTTGGGGTGAGACCCCAGCTCTTGGGATGAAACACCAGGTCTTGAGATGAGACCCCAGCTGTTGGAATGAGACCCCAGCTCTTGGGACAGGGCTGATGTCCTCCTCAGCTTCACTCTGATGACATCTGATGACATCTCACATGACATCTGATGTCCCATGTCCTCCTCAGCTGCACTCTCTGGCCTACGTGAAGCTTCACAGCTTGCTGCAGACCTCCTCAGCCCCCAAAAAGGATGAAGCTTGTTACCTACTGGGCAAGCTGGAGACCCCATTGCGACGCTCGTTGGACACCAAGTCAGAGACCTTCTCCTGGTTGGTGCCCATCGTCCGGACACTGATGGACCAGTGCTACGAGACCCTGCAGCTGCAGCTCTTCCTGCCCTCACTGCCCCCCACCAACGGCAGCCCAACTTTCTATGAGGACTTCCAGCTCTTCTGCACAACCCCAGAGTGGAGGGCCTTCATCGAGAAGCACGTAGGTGCCACAGGGCATGGGGTGGCATCACCACTGGGGGAACCCCTTCCCAGGCTTAGAGATGAGTCCATTCTGTGGTGGTGTCCCCATGTCACCACCAGGTTGGGACAGTCTTGAGGGGTGACCTTCAGGGCAGGGATACTCATAACTTGGATGATGGTTGGTGGGTACCAAGCCCTGCAAACGCCTCACCTCTGGTCCTGGTTTTCTTGGTAGGTGCAGCCCACCATGGCTCAGTTTGAGATGGACACCTTCGCCAAGAGCCATGACCACATGTCCAACTTCTGGAACGCTTGCTACGATGCCATGATGAGCAGCTCCCAGCGACGGGAGCAGGAGAAGGCGGCCAGTCGCAAGATGTTCCAGGTACTGCCTGCTCCTAGCCCTGGGGACATCACCCTGGGGATGTGCTTCTCATCTTGAGGACATGCTCTTCACCCCAAGGATGTTCTCCTCACTCTGGGGATGTCAGCCTAAGGTTGTGCTCCTCACCCTGGGGACGTTAATCCTGGGGATGTGCTCCTCATCCTGAGGACATGGTTCTCAGGATGTGCTCCTCATCCTGGGGACATCATTTTGAGGATGTGCTCCTCATGCTGGGGACATAATCTCAGGGAAGTTCTCATGACCCTAGGGATGTCCTCCTCACCCTGGGTACATGCTCCTCACCCTAGGGACATCACCCAGGGACATCATCCTGGGGATGTGCTCCTCACCTCAAGGATGTCATCTAAGGGACATGCTCCTCACCCTGGGGACGTGCTCCTCACCCTGAGGACATGCTCCTCACAATGGAAACATTAATCCTGGTGATTTGTTCTTCATCCTGAGGACATCCTCCTCAGAAGACAATGGCCCCAGGATGTGGGGAACGGTTCCTCATCTTGGGAACAAGCACCTTATCCCAGGGACATCATCCTGGGGATGTGCTCCTCACCCCTAGGATGTCATCCCAGGGACATGCTCCTCACCCTGGGGACAGTAATCCTGGGGCTGTGCTCTTCATTTCAGGGATGTCATCCTGGGGAGATCCTCCTCACCCTGAGGACATCGTCCTCAGGATGTGTTCCTCATCCCACACGTATCATCCCAGGGGTGTTGTTCCAGGGATGCGTTCCTCACCCTGGGTACATACTCCTCACTCCAGGGACATCACCCAGGGACATTGTCCTGGGGATGTGCTCCTCACCCCAAGGTTATCACCTTGGAGATGTGCTCCTCACTCTGAGGGTGTCATTCTAGGAACATGCTCCTCACCCTGGAGACATTAATCCTGGGGATGTGCTCTTCATCCCAGTGATGTTGTCCTGGGGACATGCTCCTTACTCTGAAGACATCGCTCTTCATCCTGGGGACATAGTTCTGGGGATGTGCTCCTCATTCCAGGAACATCATCCCAGGGATGTGCTCCTTATCCCAGGGACATCATCCCAGGGACATCATCCCGGGGATGTGCTCCTTATCCCAGGGACATAATCCCAGGGACATCATTCCAGGGATGTGCTCCTCACTCCAAGGACATAATCCTGGGGATGTGCTCCTCATCCAAGGAACATCATCCCAGGGACATCATCCTGGGGATGTGCTCCTCACTCCAAGGACATCATCCCAGGGATGTGCTCCTCATCCCAGGAACATCATCCCAGGGACATCATCCTGAGGATGTGCTCCTCATCCCGGGGACATCATCCTGGGGATGTGCTCCTCACTCCAAGGACATCATCCTGGGGATGTTCTCCTTACCGTGGAGATATCACCCCATGGACATACTCCCTACCTGAGCTCCATGTCCCCAAGCCCCAGCCCTGCTGTCACTTCACTCTCCCACTCCCTTGGCAGGAGCTGGTGCTGGAGCCGGTGGTGAAGCGCGCCAAGGCGGAAAACACCCGGCACGCCAACGTTCTCAAGCAGGCCAACAACCACCACAGCACCGTCCTGAAGCAGTGGAGATCCCTGTGCCGCCTCCTCACCTCACCTCGCTCAGCCTGGGCTGACCGGTGAGCCCCAACCTCGGTCCCTGGGGATGGGTGGCACAGTTGGGGGTCCTCAGCATCCTTCACCCCCCATCTGCTCCTCAGGAACCCACCAGAGGTTCGTTGGAAGCTGTCAAGTGCTGAGACCTACTCCCGGATGAGGCTGAAGTTGGTGCCCAACCTGAATTTTGACCGACATTTGGAGGCCAGTGCCCTACGGGACAACCTAGGTGAGACCAATGGGTGTTGGGAGTTGTCATGGACCCCGTTGGGGTTGCAGGGTGGGATTAGGAACCCTCACAGGACTTGTCCCCCAGCCCTGGATGGCTGGGGATGTCTCCTGACCATCTCCTCGTTGCAGGAGCCGACCATCTCCACAACCCTGCCGAGTCCCTCCCGCTCGCCATGGCCAAGGAGGCCAAGGTGAGTGAGCTGGAGGATGACCAACTGGCTGAGGAGGACCTGCCCATCCTGGACAACCAGTGAGTGTCCCCATCCCTTGCCATGATGCTGGCTCACCCAAGCTAGGGGTGACACTGAGGTCTCCTCACCGCTGGTGTCACCCAGGGCTGAGCCCAAAGAGCAGAACCAGCGGGAGAAGCTGGTGGTCTCTGAAGACTGTGAGCTCATCACGACAGTGGCCGTCATCCCTGGCCGGCTGGAGGTGACAACCCAGCACGTCTACTTCTATGATGGCAGCAGCGAGAAGGAGGAGACAGAAGGAGGTAATGGCACATGCTCCTTGGGGGTCCCTACAGCAAGGTGGGGTGAGGAACCACCCACCCATCCCATCTCCTCCAGAAGCCCACCACTCAGGTGCTGGCCATTTTGGAGGTGATCTCCTCCTTCCAGCCCAATGGTGTTGCTGGTCCCAATCCCTCCCTCAGGAATGGGGGTCCAGGTGGATGGTGACACCCACAAGCTCTGTGATCCCCTCATCTCTATAGGGATCGGCTACGACTTCAAGCGCCCTTTGTCCCACCTGCGTGAGGTCCACCTGCGCCGTTACAACCTGCGCCGCTCCGCGCTCGAGCTCTTCTTCATCGACCAGGCCAACTACTTCCTCAACTTCAAAAAAAAGGTGGTGGAACCCTTCCCTTTCCCCAGACCTCTCCCAGGACCGTGGTACTGCCCAAGCTCCAGCCACTCCACGTTCTCCCCATGTTCCTCCAGGTGAGGAACAAGGTGTACTCCTGCATCCTTGGCCTGCGTCCCCCCAGCCAGATCTACTTCGGCAGCCGGTCGCCCCAGGAACTGCTGAAGGCCTCAGGGCTCACCCAGGTGCTGGCCCCTCCTTGGCCACCCCCACCCCATATCTCCCATTCCTGGATGGCAGAAGGAAGGGTGCCACTGTGGGATGGAGATGATCATGGGACCAGGGATGGCCATGGGATGGAGATGATCATGGGACGAGGGATGGCCATGGGTTGGAGATGACCATGGGTTGGAGATGACCATGGGACCAGGGATGCCCATGGGTTGGAGATGACCATGGGACCAGGGATGGCCATGGGTTGGAGATGACTGTGGGTTGGAGATGACCATGGGACCAGGGATGCCCATGGGTTGGAGATGACCATGGGACCAGGGATGGCCATGGGTTGGAGATGACTGTGGGTTGGAGATGACCATGGGACCAGGGATGCCCATGGGTTGGAGATGACCATGGGACCAGGGATGGCCATGGGTTGGAGATGACCATGAAACCAGGGATGGTAATGGGTTAGAGATGCTCATGGGACCAGGGATGGTCATGGGTTGGAGATGGCCATGGGTTGGAGATGGCTATGAAACAGCGATGGCCATGGAACCACAGATGGCCATGAGTTGGAGATGACCGTGGGGCAAGGGGTGGCATGAAGATGGCCATGAGACTAAGGATGACCATGGGACCAGGGATGGTCTGACACCAGGGATTGCCATGGGACAGGGGATGTCCATGGGACCAGGGTTGGCCATAGGATGAGTATGACCATGGGACAGGAGATGACCATGGTGCCAGGGGTAGCCATGGGATGAAGATGGCCATGAGACTAAGGATGACCATGGGACCAGGAATGGTCTGAGACCAGGGACTGCCATGGGGCAGGGGATATCTGTGAGACCGGAGATGATCTGAGACCAGGGATGGCCATGGGTCTAGCGATGGCCATGGAATGGGGATGCCCATGGGATCAGGGATGACTATAGGATCAGAGATGGTCATGGGACCAGCAATGGCCATGAGGTAGGGATGACCATGGGACCAGGGATAACTATAGGGTCAGAGATCGTCATGGGACCAGCGATGGCCATGGGGTGGAGATGACCATGGGACCAGGGATGACTATAGCATCAGAGATAGTCATGGGATGGACATAGCCATGGGATAGGGGTGTCTACCCCATCTCCTGCCCCACCCCACTCCAGCCCAGCCCATCTCAGCCACCTTCCCTTCACTCCAGAAATGGGTCCTACGGGAGATCTCCAACTTCGAGTACCTCATGCAGCTGAACACAATCGCGGGGCGCACCTACAACGACCTCTCCCAGTACCCCGTGGTGAGCCCCATGTCTTCCCCACCATCCCCCAAGTGACCCCATCCAACCCTCAACCTCACCCAACCTCCCACCACCCACCCAGTTCCCTTGGATCCTACGAGATTACGTCTCGGAGACCCTTGACCTCACCGACCCAGATGTATTTCGGGACCTGTCCAAACCTATTGGGGTGGCCAACGAACGACACGCCCGAGATGTCAAGGAGAAGTGAGTACCTCCAACATGAGAGATGAGGGACATGGGGAACACCTGGTCACCTCCTGGTGGATCCTTCCACCTTGTTCTCCAGGTATGAGAGCTTTGAGGACCCCACGGGCACCGTGGACAAGTTCCACTACGGCACTCACTACTCCAACGCGGCGGGTGTCATGCACTACTTGATCCGCACCGAGCCCTTCACCACCCTCCACATCCAGCTGCAGAGTGGCAGGTGGGCATGCAACGAGAAGACCTCAGGGAAAGGACACATCAAATAGGGGGACAAGTGAGCTCCAACTGAATGTCCTGTGCCACCAGGTTTGATTGCTCGGATCGGCAGTTCCATTCGGTGCCAGCGGCGTGGCAAGCTCGAATGGAGAACCCTGTGGACGTCAAGGAGCTCATCCCTGAGTTCTTCTACTTCCCCGAGTTCCTGGAGAACCAGAATGGTAAGTGTCACCCATTGTCCTAATCATGGGGACACCACCCATGGGAGCATGAGTGGGGTTGGTGTCCCTCACCTGATGCCCTCACCCTACCTTGCAGGCTTTGACCTGGGCTGCCTGCAGCTCTCCAATGAGAAGGTAGATGATGTGGTGCTGCCCCGGTGGGCGTGCTCCCGTGAGGACTTCATCTACCAGCACCGTAAAGCTTTGGTGAGATGATGGAGCCCATCCTAATCCCTCCTCTGCTTCTGGGAGGTCTTTATGGTGTGTGATGGACATTCTTGGCCTTCCCATCCTTGGACAGGAGTCAGAATACGTCTCAGCCCACCTCCATGAGTGGATTGACCTCATCTTTGGGTACAAGCAACGAGGCCCGGCCGCCGTGGAGGCCCTCAACGTCTTCTACTACTGCACCTACGAGGGTGAGCCATGGGGCAGGGAGGTGGGGGAGGACACCTTCCAGGTGGCCCCGCCATGACCATCCCCATTCCCAGGGGCCGTGGACCTGGACGCCATCGCCGATGAAACGCAGAGGAAGGCTCTGGAGGGCATCATCAGCAACTTTGGGCAGACACCTTGCCAGCTGCTCAAGGTAGGTCATACCCACCACCCCAAAAAATAGCCCCTTTGGTGGGGGGTCACCCACCTTCTCATGGGTTCCTTCACCTCCACCAGGAGCCCCATCCTGCTCGGCTGTCAGCAGAGAGCGCTGCCCGGAGGTTGGCCCGCCTTGACACCCGCTCACCCAACGTCTTCGAGAACCTGGACCAGCTCAAGTCCTTCTTCGTGGAGGTGAGGACAACCTTGTGGTGGTCCAAGGCCAGGACTGGGGATGGTGGTGATGGGCAAGAAGGTGCTCACTGGTTGTTGTCTCGCTGCAGGGCATCAGTGATGGGGTGGCCTTGGTGCAAGCCGTGGTCCCCAAGAACCAAGCACACTCCTTCATCACTCAGGGATCACCTGACATCCTGGTGAGTGTGGGGAAACTGAGGCACGGGTGGGTGCTATTGACCCAAGGGGACCAAGACCAAACCCCAGGAGAGCTTCAGTGGTGGGAGCTGGGTCACCTTCATCTCTGCCCAGGTCACCGTGAGTGCCAATGGCTTGTTGGGGACCCACAACTGGTTGCCCTATGACAAGAACATCTCCAACTACTTCAGCTTCACCAAAGACCCCACCGTCTCCAACACAAAGTAAGTTGACACATGATCTCCATGGATGGTCCTCAAAGTGCCACCAGCCTACCCATGACTCTGCCACCATCCTATGTCCCTCTCCACCAGGACCCAGCGCTTCCTGCAGGGTCCCTTTGCCCCCGGTGTGGACCTCTGCTCCCGCACGCTGGCTGTGTCCCCTGATGGGAAGCTGCTCTTCAGTGGGGGACATTGGGACAACAGCCTCCGTGTCACCTCGTTGGCCAAAGGGAAGGTCATTGGGCACATCACCCGGCACATAGGTACGTCCTCTTCTGATGATGAAGGTCTGATGATGCCCCAGTGGGTTTGTAGGTGGGAGGCAGGGAACATCTCCCAGGGTCTCCCATCTTCTAGGGACATCTCCCAGGGTCTCCCATCTTCCGGGGACATCTTCCAGGGTCTCCCATCTTCTGGGGACAACCCAGGCTCCTTCTCAGACCTGGGTTGGGGTTAGCAGCATCTCCACACCCCAAAACACATCTTGGTGTTATCCCATGGGATCAGGGTACTGAGCATGGTGGGATGGGACCAACAGCTCATGGTGTCCTTCTGGATGTCACAGATGTTGTCACCTGCCTGTCACTTGACCTCTGTGGCATCTACCTCATTTCTGGGTCCCGGGACACCACCTGCATGGTGTGGCAGGTTCTACAGCAGGTAGGGGGTTGACCCTTTACTCCTGTGCTCTGGATGAGGTGCTTCTTGGTGGGCACTGCCACCAGGTCACTGAGGTCCCCATGTTCCCAACATCAGGGTGGGTTTTCCAGTGGCTTGGCTCCCAAACCCGTCCAGGTCCTGTACGGCCACGACGCCGAGGTGACATGTGTGGCCATCAGCACTGAGCTGGACATGGCAGTGTCAGGCTCCATGGTAAGCTGGGGGTGGTAGGGTTGGGCAGGTGAGGTGGATGGTGCCACCATCATCACCCCACATTCCATTTTACTCGTAGGATGGCACCATCATCATCCACACCATCCGCCGAGGTCTCTTCATCCGGTCCCTACAGCCACCTGGTGAGACCTCACCACCCGCCGTCCTCTCCCACCTGGCTGTGGGACCAGAAGGACAAGTGGTTGCCCAAACCACCGTAGGCCAACGAGCCTGCTTGAAGGTATGGCCAGATGTCCCCACGTCCCCCGTGTGTATGTGTGTGTGTGTGTCCCCTTGTCACTGTGGGTCCCTCCTCTTTGCTCTGGCTTTCAGGACAGGTTTGCTCTTCACCTCTACTCGGTCAATGGGAAACATCTCTCCTCCGTCCCACTGGATGAGGAGGTGACAGCCATGTGCCTCACGGAGGAGTTCGTGGTTCTGGGGACCATGCAATGCAGGCTGGAGATCCGTGACCTTCAAAGGTGAGGTCTACCACCCACCTTGTCCCACCTCAAACACCCCCTTTGGGGTACCTGAGGTGCTCAAGAGGTTACATCTCATCGCTCATCTTCTCACAGCCTCAAGGTGGCCGTGTCCCCTGTGCCCATGAGGGTGCCCGTCCACAGCGTGTCTGTCACCAAGGAGAAGAGTCACATCTTGGTGGGGTTGGAGGATGGCAAGCTCATCGTGGTGGGGGCTGGGCAGCCTGCTGAGGTGAGCGTGAACCCTCAGCCCAGATGGTGGGGGTGGTGGCTGTGCTGGGGGTCATGCCTCAGTGTCCACTGGGTGCTGCTGGTCTGGGAGCCTCTGCTTGTCCTTGCTCTCCAGAGCAAAGGAGGACAGAGGTGGGGTGGGGTGGGATGGAGGAGATATAGGAAGGGAAGTGGTGGGGATGGGAAGA
>NW_010316115.1:0-26955 GCF_000700745.2 Antrostomus carolinensis
CCTTCCAATCCAAACCATTCTATGATCTTTTTCTTCTGTGTAGGAGTGTTTTTCCTTTCTCTACTAATAAATCCACCTACTGTCTTGTAATCCTCCTGGTCCCAGTAAGCAATACTTAATCATTTAATTGGCATGTGGTAGGGAAACAGAGGTATCTTGTTTTAGGCTGGTGAAACAGAGCTGTCAATCATCTGAGTTATCTACTGTGTACTTTAATCCCCTCATTAGAAAGCTGTTAATCAATTATAAGTTAAATAGCCCAGGATTCTTTTGGAAAGATTAAGATGGTTTTATTTTGACAGAACAGCTTAATTGCTAACGATTCATTATAGAAATGTCGCTTCCCAAAACCTACAGTTTTATTATCCTGAAATCTGCAGTCGCTGCAACTACACAGCTGCTGTGTCTTGAGTGTAACTGAATGTGAAGTGCATCCAGCTTTAACCTTCTGGTTTAGTTTTTGCCCTAATTACTAGATCTCATTCATGGAAACGGCCATTGGTCTTCCCCGTCCATGGGGGTCAGGAGATTCCTGTGAATCTCTGCCAGAGAAAAGAAAATGTGCCAAAAATTCTGTATATGGTTATAAAGCACCTACAGGAAATGGCAGGAGGAGCTGGCGGTGCTGCAGTATTTCACTTGACAGTGGCCAGGGATGAATGAGTATCACGATTAAGTCAACTCAACACCTTCCTATTGCTACTATCCTTGTGAGTTCTGCACTGAGAACTGGCCTAAAATGTTGTCCTCCTCCCTTGAATTTATCAGATCTAGGAAAGGCGTGGATGGAAACGAAGCCATTCTACACGTGCAGTCTTGGATAGCTTCTGCTGTTATCAGAAATTAAATACAATGAAGCGTGAATGTGGATTAAACAAGTTTAGAATCATAGAATGGTTAGGATTGGAGGGGACCTTAAAGATCATCTAGTTCCAACCCCCCTGCCATCAGCAGGGACACCTTCCACTAGACCAGGTTGCTCAAAGCCTCATCCAGCCGGGCCTTAACCACTTCCAGAGAGGGGGCATCTACAACTTCCTTGGGCAACCTGTTCCAGTGTCTGACCACCCTCACAGTGAAGAACTTCTTCCTAATATCTAATCTAAACCTCTCCTCTTTCAGTTTAAACCCATTTCCCCTTGTCTTGTCATTAGTTACCCTTATGAAAAGTCCCTCCCCAGCTTTCTTGTAGCCCCTTCAGGTATTGGAAGGCCACTATAAGATCTCTCCGTAGCCTTCTCTTTTCCAAGCTGAACAGCTTGAAAAATTTTTAAATTATAAATTTATAAATTATAAATTTATAAATTTAACATAGAGATCTGTAGTGCAAATGCTTAGGGGAGTTTTTGGTTTTTAGTTGATCTGGATGATCAGCTGAAGGCCTGCAGAGGACGTAGTAGAGCTAATAAAGGGGAAAAGGAAGTTGAATGCAGCATGAATAAGTGGTTGGAAAGGGCTTCTTAGTTAAGAGCCATCGGGGGCAATGGCATTGTGCCCATTCCTATCCCAGCAGGGCTTATCTTTGAAATAGCTGCACGCAGATATCTGTTAGTCACTTAAGAGCCCATTAACGGAGATTTATGCTGTTATTCTTTGCACATCCCGGTGCTGCAAGCCTCATAGCAAATTGCACTACAAATGATGGGGGCACATATAGAGCTGTTGACAAGTGAGGAACATAAATATCTTTGGGCATCAGCATCATAACAAACTGGCTAAGGAGCCTGGCTAGCTGGCAGTGGGGTTGTGCCCTCAGGAGTGGAGCAAGGTCCTCCTCTTACGTACAAACCAACAGTGCTGCTCTGCCTGATGGCTTTGTGCTGGTAATGCCCCATGCCACTGCTGTCCCCTCTGTCTGTGGAGCTCACAAGCTTGAAAAGGTGGAAAAGGGCAAGAAAATGAAAAAGAAAAAACTTCAGGCACCTGTCTCAACCCCTGCTTGGTATATGAAAGGACTAAGTGTCACCGAAGTATAAATTGGTCTTGTCAGTCACCAGTACACAAACAAAGAGACTGAGGTTTGATGTTCTTCCATGGAACAGGTTTGTGATTAAGAGATGGTGGTGGGAGAGCAGGGAAAGCCCTGGGCCCTCAGCAGAGGGAGAAGGATGAACAAGTCCTGGTGTGGTGAGTCTCCAAAAGCACGTGTGGGTGAAGCTCCCAGCAGTTTCCAGCCCTTCAAAAGTGCTGTGTGCCCATCTTCCATGTCTCATTTGTAAGCAGAGACTGTTCCTCTAAGGAGTTTGAGGAAAGTTTCAGGATTTTTAATGGTAATAGTTCTCCAAGTCTCACTCACCCTTTCCAACCCCCCTTTGGATGAATTATTCTGGTCACCTCTAGTGAGCCCAGAACGGGAAGAAAGGGGTGTTTGCCTGTGTGTATGTGCTTAGAGCCTAAATTCACAGCAACTGGACCCCGATCACTGTGTAAACATTTCCTTTTCCCCTTTTCACTCTGCAACTGCCCCTTGCTGAGCTTGAGTCATTAATACAGAAATTTGGGCAAAAAAAGGGTGAAAATGGCTTTCTACATCTGGCAATCTGGGAGCACAGGGAAATGCAGGAGAGAGGGAAGGAGCAAACTGGCCCTGGTGGGTATTTGGTCCAAAGACCCCATTTTTAGTGTTTGCTTTCAATGCTTTATGTCCTCATAGGCTCCTCATCTGCAGAGCTGCAGGTTAGAGGAGTCACTTCTGGGTCAGGAAAATGGATTTATGGACTGAGCACAGCACTTCTGTCCCAACATGTGCCAAATGCCGTGTGTTGATTGCTTGGTGTCCTGCCTGAGGTGGTGCTTGTACCTTGGTCCTCTCCTTATTTTAGAAACCCAAGAAGCTGTCACCGTTCAGCTTGCTCGCCCTGCCTGGGTCTGGCTGATTGGGTTTGGGGTTTGGGTTTTGTTTTTTTTTTTAATTTATTCATTTTGAAGTTGTTCTGAGTTTAAAAATAGCAGGCATTTGTTATTAATTACCTTCTTAATTTATTGAAACATCGTTGGAAAACTACTTGATCAGAATTTAGCATGGTAATTGCCCACAAGGTGGTTTCAAATCTCAAAGTACGTATCTCCCCACCTTCCCCTGTCAATTTGAGGCCGTTTTTGAAAATACACTTGCTGAGGACTTGAATGGTGGTAAGCAACTGGGACTTCAACAGTACAGGACCCAAAGCATCATGGAAGAAAAATGAAGACATTGCAGTTTTGAGTGCTTCTGTCAGATCTTAAAAAGCTGCCAGGCTAGGGCTGTGATACCTTCATCTTATATATCAGATTAAAAGAACCCCAAACACCTAATAATCCTCCTGTTGCACACACAACTCTTCCTTCCACAGCCAACTGTCCATCTGTTTTGAGATTATGCTTTAACTGTGAGATCCCAGGATCCCTAGATCATTACCTTCTGTGTGGTACTGCTCCTCACGCACAGGGAATACCTGGAGCTATTCATATCTTGCTGGTGTGTCCAAATTAAATTATTATTTCCAAGTGAGAACATTTATAATTCTTACATAACAAAAATAGGATTAGCAGCCACCCACATATAAGTGGAAAAATGCAGTGATAAATCTGGTAGGTCCTTCTATGACCAGACGACCAGTCTAAATGTATTTGTCTTGTTTAAAAAAATAAATAAATAAATATTTGCATTTAGATAGTCTAGATTTCATGTGATAATCAAAAAAGCACCTTGTAAAATAGTGTGATGATATTTATTTATCAGGGGAAAGTTTGGATGTGTTTTCAGTTATTTGGACACTGGTATAATTTCCTGGCTCTATCTATTGTATATTCAGTTATCCTTCCAAGTCCTTGCAAAGTTCACAGCACATGGTTTTGAAGAGATGACATCTGTTTAAATCAGGACATGCTGTTCCCAAAATAATAAATAAACCTATCAACCAGATGATGAATTTTGAGATAATGTAGAAATTGTGAAAGGTGGGTGCTGGCCATGCTCTACAGGCTGTCACTAAATGTGTCTCATGGCACTTCTGTCCATCCTTCCAACCTGTGAACTTGGTGTGCTGAGTCAGGGTTTGATTTTCATCATTGACCAGCTTGAAAGGGCAATTCTCAGCTGCTTGTGCCCCTTCAGGGCTTTTTGAAGGTATCTCATCCACACTGTGTGGCACAAGTGAAGAGCTGAGATTTTTTTTAGGACTTTTCTTCTCGTGCCTCCTCTCATTAGCAAATGCACATATTAGAACCAAGGAATCTTTTGTTTGGTTTTTGGTGGGATTTTTTAAATACTTTTTTGCCTGGACCACCTTAATCCTGCAAAGTTGACTTTAAATGGAGTGCACAGGGTTAGGACTTGTATGCTCATGTGCTACAGGCTGATAGTTACACAGCAGTCTGGCTTTAACCTGGGTCCACATGTGGTTTACCAAGTGCATGGCTTAAGCCAGGCAAAGTTTGAGCTGGGAAAAGTTTGGATCCAGCCCAGAAATCCCCCATGAACTGAAGCCAATGGTGTAGCCAGCACATGAGCTTTAGTTTCCACAAAAGAAACGTCCGTATCCCACCTGTTTCTGCACAGCATCAATTTATGGCCCATCATTCTCTAAAAATGTTATTCCCGTCCTATTCCTAAAGCTTTTCCCTGCTAAAAGAGTAAGCTACCAAAATAGAAGGTACCATGAAAGCCTTCATGGATGGTGGGCAATGGGGACACTGTTGGTCCAAGTGTGACCATAGCTGCAGTGTTGGTGGCACTGTCTGAGCAGACGGATCAGCCCCGGGGTTGCGCTGGTCTCTGCTCTCAACCGGACCTTGCTCAGAGCGGTCAGATATGAAGGAGCAGGCTAGATCAAAGCTTTTGCATTGGAAATCACCTACCAGTCTGCCTCAGTTCCTGGATTTCCAGCCTGACCCATCAATCAAGCCTTCTTGCTGCCTGCATTTATCACTGTTAGAGGTTCAGGGTGGTCTAAGACCTGCCTGCCCATGAGCATCCTCCTGCAGTTCATCAAACCTCTTGCTCTCAGGAAAGTTTTCTCCCTGCGTTTAGCAGATGCTGATCTGGCAGAGTAAAGAAGCGTCCACGTTTGGGCTCCGACTAATTAATGCAATCGTGTCACATTGGGAAGCGGGGCAGGGGAGCTGTTTTCAGCCTTTAAGGTGGCTTTTTGTGTCTATGTGTGATGGAGCCTGAGCATTTCTATAGGCAGTGCTCTCTTTCTGCTGTACCTGTTCTCTTGCTTGTCTCCTCCTTTCATTTCTCTTAATATAGAGAGTCAGAGACAAAGAGCAGCACTTGGGTGTCCCCGAGAGATGTGGGGAAGGGACATCGAGCAGGCGTCACTGCTTTAGCCCGGCAATTTGAGGCTGAACATTTGATCTGGAGGGCAGCGTTTGCAAACACTCTCACTTGGCTTTGAAGTGCACCAGTTAAGGTTTCGCATATGACATAACCCAAAGAAGACACGGTTTATTTTCTTCTCTCTGTGGGTTGGGAGATGTAGGTTTTCATCTCCAGCCCTCATTAGAGACTTCAGGTTGGACAGGAGTGAATGAGATCTATTACGGTGGCATATTTAATGGCCTTGTTGCAATTGTGGAGGGTGAGAATAAGGGTTTGTGGTTTCCCAAGGAGGCTTTGAAAAATGGTTCAATTAGCCAAGAGGATTTTTAAAGACATTTCTTTCCAGAGCCAAAGTTTAGAGATTTAATTGGGGGCTGCACAGCAAATGTGTCTACATGGTATGATGACAGCAAAGGGCACTATGAAACATTCACGGAGCTGTTGCCTACTTGTAATCCCTCACCAAAAACCTGAGCTTTATTGGTAGTGCCTTAAAAGTGGTGGTTCTTGTGCTGGCATTTCTGGAGCATGGAAATTGCTAGGTGCTGCCAGCTGGCCCCGAGAGCTGCAGCTGTAGCTGTCCTGAAGGTCATTTCAGTTGAAATGCTGATGGGTCAGTCTTTGTGCAAAACCACCCTGCCATCTCTCCCCACTGAGTTCACAACACAGACCCCAAACCCACTCCAGGCTCCTTGTCCGGTCAGGTGCTGGGAGGGTCCCTGTGGTCTGGCTCACCTGCAGGGCTTGTGTTAGCAGGGAGCAGACATCAAAGGGCAGAGAAAGCCAAAATAGCTGGGTATCCTCAAGAGGTGATAGCCACAAGCAGTTCATGGGTCTGCTGAGATCTGGCTGCACTGGGTGCACCCAACAGCTGCAGATGGGGACAGAAGGAGCACAGGTTCGGCAGGGAGTGGGGAGCTTCCCCCACTGCAGTGAAGCCCTGAGCTCGTAGAGATGTCACTGTGTCATTGCCCCAACCTTATCATAAAGCTGTGCTGCAGTTTCAGGAGGGGAGAGTATCTACAGGAAGGTCTTTTTTGCATGGAATGGCAGCACGAGGCAGAGGGAAGGCTCTGGCTATAACAGCAAGCCAGGGAACTGATGGACGTTGAGGGCTTAAAACCTATCATGCTTTTTGATCTGTCTCATTAATATCTCATGTAGCTGTATCTGGGAAGCTTTTCAAAGTCGATCCAGCAAATCAGTATTCCTCCTGCTAAATTCTTCATGTTGTTTTTTTGGCAGAGGTGAAATTTCAAAGTGCTTGGAAAGGACTTCTGCTACTTGGCTGGCTCTAACAGTCTGGCAGGTTAAATACGTGCAGCTGACTGCAGGCTTTGGGGACCTGCTTGATGTGCAGCAGTGACCACGGGGCATGGCTTGGCTGCAGGGACAAGCTCCCAGGCTGGATGTTTGCATCTTGAGTGTTGGGAATTGAACCCTAGAAAGCCTGGGGCTCTGCCTGCCTGTTCTTCAGCAGGCCGGGCGCTCATCCCTCATGCAGGACACCCAAAGGGCTTGCTGCTTGCCTGTGTGTCTAAGCTAGGTGTAGCTCTGGTTTTAGGCTCTTAAATCCTTGTAGTATCTAGTTTCACTGTTAAGTATGAGTCTGAAGGATCTCAGCTGCTCCTCTGTGTTCTGTGTTACCATCTCTGCTGCCTGTACGTGTCCCTGAACAGAGGGACATGATACAGGGCAGCAGGGACCTCACCAGGTTCTGGAGCTGATGGTGTACTTGCATCTGCCTGCTCTGAAATTTTCCACACAAAAATCTGAGCCCCTTTGCCATAACTGAGCTGAAAAAAAGGCTTGGTTTTGTCCTGCTGCCTTGGTGGGAAGGTGTCACCACTGCCAGTGTTTCCCAAACTGCATTCAGAGGCCGGGGCTGTCTGTGAGGTTGTTTTACTCGTAGCTTCTCATTCGTGTTCAGTCAATTTCTTTTGGAAGCACTTATGCATGATGCTGCTGTTGTCGGGGAGACATTCCAGCCTGGATGTTTGACCTTGGTTTTAACTGAATCAGTGATGTGGTTTGCATGCTCCTGGTGTGTTAGGAATGAGTGACAAGGTGCAGCGTGGCAATGGCAATACACACCTGGGTGGAGGTGACCAGCACATAGGAACTCCTTAAAATGCCTTTGCCACCACTGCAGGCATCTTCTGTGACCCTCAGCTTGAGTTATTTCTCTTGCCACCCCACCTAAATCTCACTTATGGCTTCCATTGCTACTTCTCTCCTCTGGTAGCAGGACTTACCTATGTTTGCTTGGGCAGCACAGTCCCTCAGATCCTGGATGAAGGAAAATAGAATCATAGAATCACAGAGTGGTTCGGGTTGGAAGGGACCTTAAAGCTCATCCAGTTCCAACCCCCCTGCCATCAGCAGGGACACCTTCCACTAGACCAGGTTGCTCAAAACCTCATCCAACCTGGCCTTCAACACTTCCAGGGAGGAGCAGCCACAACTAACTGCTTTTGCCTCCTGCCCCAGTGCCTGCATGCTCTCCTCCACTCCTGGCAGCATGGGAGCAAGGGGCAGCACCTAGCTTTGGCATCACTTTTAATTAGGTATCTTCTGCAGATCATCTGTGCTTATTGAAGATGGTTTATTATAGCTGTTAAAATTAAATAAGGCAAAAAATTGAATTCAGAACAAATAGACTGCTGCAAGTAATCCTTGTAATTCGCTAGCAATTTTTGCCAGACAATTGTGAGGAAAATATGTTCTGGCAGGCTGTGTTCGGGTAGTTGGCCAGGAACAGCTATAAATCACGTGTATCTGTTTCTTTCTCTTATATTTCTCACTCTTTTAAAATCCATGGGTTACCAGATAACATACATTGGAGAGAGGGGAATAATTATCTTACTGACTTGCAGCAGGGAATGAAATGTCTGAAGCTAAAACAATGATACATCCAGAGCTGTAACTCCCAGCAAGGACAATCTGAGGGACAGGAACAGCTGATTTTTTTTTCCTGGGAGGATGTTAGTAAAGAGTGAAAATGGATGTTCATGAGACGCGGGAGCCTGAGTGGTTTTGGTTTTATGCTTGGTTATCTGCACTGTGGAAAGGTAGTGTGTCACTCTGGAAAAAGCCATCAGTGCTTTCAGAAAGTTTTACAGGTGGAAATTACTGACAATTATTTTTCGAGTGGCAGTTTCTCTTCTGTGACCCTGCTGCAGCCCCAGTGCAGAGGGGGAAACCTGTCCGTGTTTCGGCCAAGTCCCAGCCGGAGCTCGGCGGCCAGGGAGGATGCTCTGGCCGCGCTCCCACTGCTGCTCAGGGCTGGTACACGCTGGGCTCGGGTTCAAGAAACGACTCAGCCCAGGCTCTGGATCTGGATCTGAGGTGGGATCCTGCTGCCAAGTTTCTGCTTTAATTAGATACTGGTACTGAGGGACCCAGCCTGACCCAGCGCAGGCGCAAGTGGTTTCAGCCCTCTGGTTACTCATTCCTTCCTAACCTCAGTCTGTGAAAGGGGACAGATTTTGGGGTGCTGCTATCAGAGTGGGTGGCTTTTGGGTGCTTCTGGTGCTGGGCTTGTAAACATGGGATTTCTTTTCCTTAAGTCAAAATAATTGACCCCAGGAGCTCACAGAGCCTGCGTATTCTTTAGGCACATTGTGGTTCGGTTATGTATTGCTATGTGGTGCCAGCACCAAAATACAAGTTTACACCTGGTCTGTTAATAAAAATAAGTACAACGAGACTCATTTTCCCTTCCGAAAGATTTTCTGTTCATCATGGAGACGTTACTTTTGCAGCTGGCTGGTTTGCTGGCTTTCAAACATGCTGCTCTGTTAAGCAAGGCTGCTCTTCCTTCCTTGCCTTTGTAGTACCATCAGCTGCTTTCTTTGTTTCCTTACACCTCCTTCCTTAGTTTCTAAAAAAGGTTGAATTAATCTTGGCAAATAGTCCAAGGTTAACTGAAAACAGTGTATTTACATTAATAGGCTCCTCATAGTATAATATTCTTCTTGCTTTCTTAACGTGTAATAGACACACCTGTTAGGAATTAATATCTGATGCTGTTTAGTGGTTTGTTATCCTTAGTAGAGCATGGAGGGGCTGTGTCTTCCCTGGGGTACAAGGAAAGGAAGGGTGGAGGAGCAGGAAGGGACCACGTGTGAATTTTAAATGCTTCTGCCTGGGAAAACTGAGAGATGGGAAGGCAGAGTTTGCCTGACCGGGTTTCAAACGAGAGACCAGGAGCATGGGATGGAGGATGCGCTTCTGTCCCTGGGCTTTGTGGAATTCAAGCCTTGGTTATATGCAAATATCACCTTGGCCCTCCGTCAGAGATTTCCTATGATGGATGCATGGCACCAAATCCTGCAGCCCCTGGTGTTCCTTGGCTGGACCTTGGCTTGCCTCTCCTCTTGGCTAGGAGGTTTGCTAAGGTTTCCCTGAAGGAAACTTCATGACAGATCACCTTCTGATGGGCTCAGGGAGCTTGCTGGGACACAGTTTTGCAGGAGTTATGAGCAGCACCGTAACCCGCAGAAACATTTTTGTAAAGACTGTGTTTTGTTTCCTGTATCCTAGATTATTCTAATGTCTTTTTTTAATGTAAATAAGACACAAACGTTTCAAGCTCACGTGTGCAATGAGCCAAAGAGACCCCTAAGGCTCAGAAATCCTGTTAACTTCACCCATAGCTTTGTGCATTGAACTGCTCTAGAAATCCAGCTTATGCTAATAGTTTGGAAAAGCAGGTAGATTTAGTGGGTTTCCTGCAGGCAGAGAGCCCTTAGAGAGCTGTGCTCCTCTGAGACCACAACAGCGTTTGTCTGCTTGCTGAAAAGTTTTTCCATGCCAGGTTTGGCAGTGACATGTGAGCTGTTAGCGCTGGGAGACAGAACACCTCTGAACTGTTCCTTTGGTGATGCTCTTAGATGAGCTTTCTCCTGCACCAGGATGCTTATTGCTTCAAATGGGTCCAATCTCTGATAATAAATCACCTCCTCAATGCAACGAGAGTTTGATCTAACATCACAGGAGGTATCATCAAGGGCTCAACCTAACATTTTCTGTTCCATTAGCTAAAACTCATAATGCTGAGTATTTCAAAGAAATACAGTGTTCCCTCAAGCATTTCTATCACCAAGCCAGGCAACCTGAAGTGAGATCGTTATGTGCAGAGTCACTCCTGATTTTTCTTTCTTGGATGCTTGGTTTTCTTTACTCCTGTTGCAAGTCCCAAGCTGAACAGAGGCAGGGCTGTGCTCCCTGTCTCAGGGCTCTCCAGCTTTGGGGAAAAAAGTCAGCAATTTAGATTTCCTGTGGATAGCCTGTATAACGGTTTCTGAGATAGCACTTTTGTGAAATCGAGGTGCTGTTGGTTTTTGGTGGGTTTATTTGGTTGTGGGGTTTTTTTGTTTGTTTGTTTGCTTTAAACTAAAAAAGGATTGCAATGATTTTGTAACCAGTGCTTGGGGGAGAAGAGGGAAGCTCAAGCAAGGGTGTTTTATCTTGTAAACCCTTGAGCATCATCATAAGTGCTGGAGGCCCTTGGTGCTGCCACGCTCCTGTGTTAATTCAGTTCTGCCAAAAGCAGAAGGTGGTTCAGACCTCATCCTTCAAACATGTTGTGTATCTTGCCTTTTGTGGCCCACGCTCCCCTTTTCCTCCTCGCTCAGCACAAGACATTGGTTTCCCAGCTGGTTTCTCATGCCAGGTTACAACACTTCCCACTCTGCTCTCCAACCATCATCTTCATGCTTCGTAAGACCTTAAAGTGAAGCACAGAATGGTTTGGGTGGGAAGGGACCTTTCAAGATTCCATCTAGTCCAACCCCCTGCAGTGAGCAGGGACATCTTCAACCAGATCAGGTCACTCAGAGCCCCGTCCAACCCTGAGCTTGAATATTTCCAGGGATGGGGCTTCTGCCACTTCTCTGGGCAACCTGGGCCAGGGTTTCACCACCCTCAGTGTAAAACATTTCTTCCTTACATCCAGTCTGAATCTCCCCTCTTTTAGTTTAAAACCATTTCCCCTTCAATAGGGGGGTAGCAATAGGCTACAGATCCTGCCAAAATATTTGTCCCCATCATTCTTTGTAGGCCCCCTTTAAGTATTGGAAGGTCTCCCAGGGACAGGGAAGAGGAAAGAAGGGAAGAGAGCAGTGGTTCCAGGCGCAGAGGCTGCAGATGGTGCTGTGCTGGTGGATCTGGCCATGCCGATATAAGCAGCATTGCCATGTTCCCACGGGTGCCTCATGTGAATCTGGATTAAACCTGGCTGGTGGCTCGGGGAGTTTTGCATAGCAGAGGGATGCAACAGGCTGCAGCATGTCCCAGTGCTGCCCATGTGCCATCCCTTCGGGATCGGGCTGATCCCGAGCTATCGGTCACGCCAGGAAAGGCTGCGTGCTGTTGCTGCAGGTCACATAGCTGCAGCAGATGCTGCTGAGATGGCGTGGAGGAAATGTGGATTCAGCAAAAGCTAAGTAGTATGTGGCATTAAAAATTCACAAAGGCTTCTCTGAATCCCAGTCTTCTGGAGGAGCATTTCAAAGAGCTGCAGCAGGGCTGGGCGAGAGAGCAGGGGACCCCTCCCCAGCGCCGTGTTAGAAAACAGCCCCCGTGCACTGGTCATCCTTGTCGCTCTGTGCATTCATCGTTCTCAATTCTCAATGAAAAACTATAGCAGAGGGTTTTTCTCTTCTTTTCACACAGTCTTAGGAACTCAGTGGAAACTTACTCACATTTGCTGTGGAAAAGTGAAATAAAAATTGAGAGGCTGTCGCCAGTGTTCAGGGCGAAATGTGAGGACTAAACTGAAACACTTTGAGTCTGGGATTTTCAGATGTTCCTTTGAGAGTTTTCTCAAGGAAGAAGAGGCAGGTCACCCCATTTTCTCTCTGGCAAAAAATTTGTGGCCATTTTTCCAATGGCTTTGTCTTTCAAATACTTCCTCCCCACCCCTTCCCATTTTAATTTAGCCAAATTAAAGCAGACTGGGCTGAACTGCAGAGCCCCGGAGCCAGTGGCTGGGATGCTGGGGACAGGGGCTGAAAGGAGCCAAGTGGGAAATGCTGAGATGCAGGGGGTCAGGGGGTGCTTTGAAACAAAGAGTTTTGGGTTGGTTCATAACTTTCCTTCTGCCTTTCGTTATGATATTAACGGGCTTTGGCTGCTTTTGTGATTAAATCTTGAGTGGAACACATTGAACGGGCACTTGGGGGATGCTCTGCCCCAGCCTTCCGCAGTGCTGCGTCGTGACCTACTTGTTAAACCTTCGGCGTGGGTCGGGTTTTCATTGTGCAGCTCGATGCTGCAGTAGCTCTTATGCTTCAGTGTGGCTGGTTATTTTATTCAACTTCTGTCTTCATTTATCCCTTTGTCATTCGTACTTTATTCTCTACAACACGGGGCATTGCGGAAAACACTGCAAAGTATCTTTCTTCTCCCTTAAAACCAAAAAGCCTGATCAGAATCTTTTTTTTTTTTTTTTAACCTACTTTTGAAACAAACAACTACAAAAAAGTAAACAGAAAAGATATTAATGCTGCAGCTTTATTAAAAGCCAATTGCATAAGTATGTGATTAAAGATGTGCTTGTTTAATTCACTGGAGCAGAAAAACATATTTGTTGGTTTTGGTTTTTTTTTCTTCACAATCTTTTCAGAGCAGATGCGCCTTCCCTGCAGGAGTGCTCTACTTCTGTGCTGCTCAGCTGGTTTGCTGAAGCAAAGGGATGAAAGAATGTGGAAAAGATCTGCATTGTTTGGTTTAGAGATGTTAAATATCTCTGACAGGGCTGAGGCACACATCCTGCCCTGGACATATAGCTGGAGACACTCAGCATAGGGCTTACAGGGTTTTTTTTTCTGTGGAAGTAAATGAGAAATGCAGAAGCTTATTAAATGAGAGCATAAAATTAAGCTATTGTGCTGGATTCAGCCAGGCTTTGCAACCCGTGGGGAGCCAGGATGGGTGGCTCTGGAGACCTGAAGGAGCAGACCTGGGGAGGGACTGCTCTGGCTCCTGTTTATGCTGAGTCCTGAAGCAAAGATTATCCCAAAAAATAAGTTTGTGGAGGAGGTTTGGCTGTTGGCAAAGGAGGTTCTCAGAGAAGGACTGTCGAACAGCAGTTTGCTTTAGAGCCTGAAACTTCTTCAAGGGGAATTTTGAGACCATTGAGTTTCAAGAAATGAAATGTTTGTGTCGCAAGAGATCAGCGTTATGGGTTTACACCAGGACTTCACAGTCCAGGGGTTAAGACAAGGAAACGAGTTATTAATTATGCAGATACTGAGTTGCCATTCAAATCACTTCTTGCCAGTCCTGGCACAAGGACCTAGATGTCCTACACGCTGCAGATGACAATGCAGTAGGGTAACTTCTTCTGCCTTCTGTGAATGCAAATGAGGTATCTGCTTTTCGAGTTAGTTTAATTTGCTGTCCTCATCTCTGCGCAGCTTGTTAGCTGAATGGAAAATTGTTGATGCTGCCAATGCAATCTGGATATTGTTTCATGGGACTGCAGAAAGCGATGAGTTTGTAGCTCTCTAATCCACTGTAATTTGCCACTAATTTGTCAACAGTCAACAACTCCAGTGGCAACTGCACGGAAACAGCTGTGATGCCGCTGCCTTCCTCTGGTCGGTGATAGTAAAAGGAATTTATAGCAATGCTTTTCATCTGCTGCCAGTGTTTTACTAAGCACAGGATAATGCTTATATTACAAGGGGCAAACAGAGTCATGGTGTAACTGTTGCCAGTGACAGAAACCAGGTGAGGTTTCAGACTTGAGTGGCTCATTCCTGACATGGGGAGACCTCTCCATCCCATGGGGATCTGGTGCGCCCAGGGGCTGGATCTGGCTTGTATACTAAATCCTTTGGTTAGATTGAAGTGCAACTTCTGCTGTCATAGGTCAGGAAATCAAATCAGAGAATCGTAGAATCACAGAATGGTTTGGGTTGGAAGGGACCTTAAAGCTCATCCAGTTCCAACCCCCCTGCCATCAGCAGGGACACCTTCCACTAGACCAGGTCGCTCAAAGCCTCATCCAGCCTGGCCTTGAACACTTCCAGGGAGCAGCAGCCACAGCTTCTCTGGGCAACCTGTTCCAGTGTCTGACCACCCTCACAGCAAAGAATTTCTTCCTCAGATCTCATCTCAATCTCCCCTCTGCCAGTTTCAAGCCATCACCGCTTGTTCTGCCACTACCTGCCCTTGTCATAAGTCCCTCCCCAGCCATGCTGTAGGCCTGCTGAAACATCACTTTGACTCCTGCCCAGGCTGTCCTCAGAGAGGCCATGGGTACGGTAGGACAGCAGCCATCCCTGCTGAGCAGCTCACGGAGGAGCAGCAGCAGCACCAGCTCTGCTGTCGAAACTGTGCTGCATCCAGGTGGAGTGGGTGCTGCAAGCCCTGCTGAGAACAGCCTAAACCCCAGGGAGATCCTCTCCCTTCCTTGCCCTGGCCGCACCAGCACCACATTTTTGAGAGGCAACACCATACATTTTCAGAAAGTTTTCCTCTTTTGCTCAAACACTTGCCTCTTCCTTCTTCTGAAACAGAGTGCTGGGTGTAATGAGCTGAAAACAGTGCAAACCCTACCCTGGTCCTCTGAAATATTCATCTGCACCTTAGAGAAGAAAAAGCAAGTGGGACTGGCTGGTTAATGAGGAGCAGAGAAGGGTTAGGTGCCCGTTTCTGAGCTTTTCTAAGAAATCTGGATTTAATAAGCTGTTGCAGAGCTGGGGCATATTGGAGTTGGTAGCATCAGCCTCTGCTTTGGTTTGATTGAAACCTGCTGATGTATCATCCCAGGCTCACTTTTTTTGATGTTTCTGCCATAGTTTAATAATCAAGTTTGAAAACTTCTGTGCTGGCAGTCTGCTGGGAGCTGATAGCTCCCAAATGTTTCAACTAATGTGTTCCCAGCTGGGGCACGGCGCAAAATTATACACGTTGCCTTTCTAAATCTGTTTTCTGAGTTGTCCCCACTTAGAAGAAGGGACATTTATTTGGCAGAGGTCAGTCTTAGACCTCATCTTCAGCCAGGGCAAGAGCTCAGGAGTGCTCTGCTAGGTGGAGAGGAGGTAGAAAAATTGCTTTTGACAACTAAAAGTTGACTGTCCTGGGTCAGAGCTAAACCCAGCATGGCCTGGAAGAGGTAAGGGATGTGTTAAATGTGGGAGTTGTGTGCTCTCAGTCAGAAACAAGGTGCACACCTTCCAGCAGATCGGCTCGTGCATCCACTCTATTTATAGCTACCTATTTATATTCATTCAATTTAAAAAAAAAAAAATGATTTAATTCCTCCTTTCAACATCCCTAATGCAGCCTTCCTCATGCACTGCTTGCATGCAAGGCAGTGGTTCGATACTGGAAGAGATGGTTAGCCAGCCAGGCTTCCTTTTACCATTGTGTATGAGGATGAGAGGTGGAAGAAACCTTTATGGGCACTTCTTTATGTTATGGCTTGGGACATTTGCTTGGTATGGGTTTGGGTCATTTGCTTGGCATGGTTTTGGGTCATTTAGGAAGAGATGTGAATGAGAAAAACTTTGTTTAAGGACAGACTTGAGTTGTAGGAGACCTAAAGGAGAGCACGCCAAGTGTTGCCATGGTTTTTAATCTCTGTCCATCACCCTGAGCTTTCTGCCTTCCAGTGTACCCCATGTGATGCATCTGGAGGAGGACCGTGGCATGGCAGGAGTAAGAGCCTTGCAACAGCCCGAAACCACGTGTAGCTTTTGATGTGCCTGGGGAGAATTGCAAAAAAGTCTCCTAAATAAACCCACTCCTCTGCTTTGATGGTGGCTCAGTAACAGATTTAAACATCTCTCTGTGATTCCCAGGCCACTTCTTCTGTGCATACAAAGAAACACTTAACCTTGTAGGGAATTACCTATAACACTGTGGTTTGCTGATGCATAGAAATGAACTATTTGTTGCATACCAAAACAGCTACTATTTAATACTATTTAATGTTTTCATATACATGTCCAGATAGCAGTTTTTATCACACTATTTCTTTTAGTGTGTTTTTCATGGTTTGTATAATTTCCCATACAGAATAGTTGTTTTTAGGGCACTATAGGAGGCAGATTCTGTTCTCTTTTAGTAACGTCTCCTTGGGAGAATTTTGCCTTAAACGGAAGGAGGAAGATTTGGAGTCAGGATTTACAGCTTTGGGATCGCTAGAGCATGGAGTGGTTCATATTAACAACAAGCTGTGTTGTCTTTGTGTTTTATTTCCCCTTGAGATCAAATGTTTAGAGAGGCTGTCAGTAGCTTGTGTGCTTTGACAAGGGGTTGCGTAGTGGAGACCTTGCTAGTGGTTTTGAAATGCAGTGTTTCAGGAGGGTGATTGAACAAGTGGTCTTCCTGGGCAATAAACAGAAATTCTGGGGAACAAGTGGTAAGGATCAAAGGCTGATGATGTTTCAGCCACTTCTCTCTGTACAATTTCCTCTAAAACAGAAATTCTAGTTTTGTACAACTGTATCTACAAGGTCATTGTATGTAACACCCAAGAAGTCAAAAAGGAAAAGAAGATGGGAAGTGTGGGGAGAGAAAATGCTGAAGGCATGTTAATGGGGAAGGAAGGCAACATTTGGGATGACAAAGATGGGGCTGAGTAATGCTGGAGAGAGCAAGGCAAATGTTTGAATACGTGGCGAATCAAAGCCTTTGGGAGAGACAATCAGGCTCTTTGGGTCAGGAAACTGCAAGCTCTGCACAGGAATCTGCTGCTTCACCATGGTGGCTTGTGCTCATGTAACTCACAGGGGAAATGGTTTGAATGGGCAAATAAATCAAAGGTGCTAAAAAGCTACAGTTTTTCAAAGTCAGTCAGCCGTTTAATAGCAGCCAATATAATGGAGACAGCCTGAGGCCAACTAAGATGAAAAATAGCTGAGAGGCAGTGGCAGTTGTATGTCTGGAGCTAAGCTGGGTCTGCTGATGGCTGCAACAGCTTGGAAATGGAGATCTCTTCTGTGGCTGATGGGGAGAGTGAAGGAAGGGGGGGGAAGGTATGTCCCTAATACCTTTATTTATTGTATGTAACATATTTATGGTATTTAGACCAGCTGAGCCCTGAGGTCTCGTCTGTGCTATCACACTGACCAGTAAATACTCTTGGTGAGTGTCCATCTGGGCTTCCTCCCCTCTGGCCCCTCACAGGTGCCCAGGCTGGAGCACCCAGAGTTCAGGTATTGCCTCTTAACATGAACTATCTACCAGGAGCTCACTTACTGCAAGCTGCCCTTTCTTTTCCAAATTGTTTTCCCTCTTGTCTGCCCTGTAGACCAACATGTTCATATACAAAGTGTCCCAGGAGCCAGATCACCTGAGGTTTTCATAAATTATTACAGCGACATGTGGGGGCACTGACTCAGTATTTTCCTTGAGCTGCTACAGATGTGAAACAAATGTATTGAAATTGGCTGTTAACATTCATTTTCTTTCTAAATTGCAAGAAAAGAAATCTAATTAGCAAGAGGAAGACTGAAACAGGTTACCTCCTGTTTTCCATAGGACAATGGTGGATTAGGAAAGCTTTGTGGACCACTGCCATCTCTGAATCCTCTTCTAAATGCTTGGGTAGGGTTTGTTATAGCTTCTATTAATCAGCCATTGCGTTGAACCTGGTCAGGCTATTGCTACCCTGAGGAAGTCTGATCCTGGTATTTAATTTGTAAAGAACTGGGAATTTCTTTGGAAGACATTCCTAAATAGCTGTGATAAAATAGCTATATTGGGTGAGTGCAGAAAAAAAACCCCATTTAAATCAGCTCATTACAGCAGGGTGAGGGTTATCTGGGAAACTGGGAAGAGAGCAGAGTCTTTACAAAAGACACTGGGACAAAATGTGCTCTATCAGTCCTGCATGTCTCCCTACCTACCGGCCTACATTTGATATCTATCTATAGCTGCTATTAAAAAGAATTTCAAAATTACTTCTAATTCTAGGATGACAAAAGACTGTATGCAACGATAAAAGCTGAGCAGCTTGGGGAAAATTCTGGCCTGTTAATGGACATTGTTGGATGCTCAGGCCATTTCTGGTGAGAACGAGGTGCAGATTTCTGGCTACAGTGGAAATTCTCACTTTTCCCCAGGCCAAGTCCTACAGGGAAGATTGCCAGCCATCATCTGCTCAGTACATTCATACTCATCATCCTAGACAAGAACCAGGCTTTAAGTCATTCCTCAACATCTTGTGCTGACCAATGTGGTCATTTTGAAATGACAATAACTTTTTTCCCCTTTTTAAGGGAAATGAAGAGGTTCACCCTGGCACAAAAGAGCCTTGGTCCTGCTATTAGTGCCCCTGAAGGTTATTTAATATGCACCAGTTCCAGTTGTACCACAAAACTGCATCATTTGCTGCAGAGCAGAAATAAGACAACCAAAATTGACTTGATATTTTGTTTGATGCACTCCATGCTTTGATACAGAGAGAAGTACCTTCAAATTACTGAAGAAGAGCTGATCTTAATTACTGGGGTAAATGACTAGGGAAGGGTATTGACTGACTTCTGAAGAGATGTTCTTTCACTGCTTTGTGCAATTTATGTCTCTATAAGGCCTCATCTGAGCATAGGAAGGAAAGATGTCCCAGGAAGAGAAAAAAATCCCAAAGATTTGTATTGACACACACGCACAAAAAAAAAAGGTGCTGAAAGTAGAGCTGCACGTGCCACTGGGCTCTGGTGCACAGTCTGCCCTGAGACAAGGAGCACTGTGGCGGCATCACTGGCAGAAGATAGGAGACACCACCTCAAAATTATGTCAATGGCAAAAGAAAAGCATTTATCAAGTGTATTTCAATGAGTTGAGTAAGAAAAACCCCTGAAGTTCAACCCCTGGCTTTGTGTGTATGGGAAACTGTGGCCTTTGCATTTCCATGCCAGCAGCTACCAGTTGATCCCATCAGCAATCCCAGCTGGCATTAGCAAACACACCGGTACCTCTGAGTGTATCTGTGTTATAGTCGGAGCCGCGGCACAAGGAGATGGGGTGATAAGCAGTGAACTGCCTGCCTGGGACATCCCCATCAGTGTAGTCCTGCAGCAGAAATCCCAAAATGGGTCCAGCTGCCTGAACATGGAGAACATCCAGCTGTCAAGGTAGGTTTTGCAGCTTAAAAACTTCTGTTAAAAGAGATATTTTGAGGTCTCACATTTAGCATCCAATCTGCATCTTTCTGGTCCATCACAGATCAGATCTGTGGACCTGGAGGTAATTTTCCCCAACATTCCAGGACTGAAAACTGAAGCCCATATTCAGCCTCATTTAAATGAATAAATCTGCTCCCACTGACTTCCAGGGGGACTGGGTGAAGGGTCCAGGGTAGAAGCCTGTCCATGTTCTCGTTGGCTCATATATCTACATACACGCTCCAAGAAAGAAGAAAAAATGCAGTCATCTTTTTTATTCACAATAAAATCCAATTTGCTTACCCGTTGCTCTGCTAGTGCTTGCACACTAAGTGGGGCTTAAAGCATTTTAGAACTCATAGAGTATTAAAAATAAGTAGTGAAATATATTCATAATATAGCTAGAAAATATATGAGCAGTCTCAACCTGATGTAATTGAAAATGGATTTAGCAAATTCAGGCTCAGAACAGTGACCTTATTTTGTAGATGCTTTAAGCTATTTGTGTCGTTGAGTGAATTTCCAAAAACTCAGCCATCAGATTTCCTATATTTTGGACGATTTATGATCTTAGTTTGATTCCCCTTCCCCCCTAATATAGCTAGAAAATATATGAGCAGTCTCAACCTGATGTAATTGAAAATGGATTTAGCAAATTCAGGCTCAGAACAGTGACCTTATTTTGTAGATGCTTTAAGCTATTTGTGTCGTTGAGTGAATTTCCAAAAACTCAGCCATCAGATTTCCTATATTTTGGACGATTTATGATCTTAGTTTGATTCCCCTTCCCCCCCCCCAAGTTAGAAGGAGAAAAAGGCACCTTGAGACTCCTCAGGTTCTCATGATGGCAAATGGAGCGATGATAAAATCCTGGTTAGGGCTTTCTGATGTTCTTCATTATACCCTTTTCTCTTCGGTTAGTTGTAACTTGATAACTCTGTTCAGCCTGTGATTTGCTTTGGTCTTTGCTTGTGATTGAATTATTTTGCAAAGCTAGAGTAAAATGATGACTCTCCTAGAAAAAAATGATGGCAGAAGAGCTGTGGCCTGATTATCTCTTTTCTCAGCCGGTCAGTGCCAATGTGGGTGATTTCTAGTTGGTGTCATTTGTCCTTGCTGCCAGCTTAAGTGTTGACTTCAAGTGCTGGGTTTAAAGGGGGGGGCGGGTGAGTAGTTGAAAGAAGGTGTGTGCCTTTAGTGTGATCATCCAGCTGAAAGACATCTATAGATCTTAAAACTGATGGAAGCTTTATTTTGTTTAGTGAGATTTGGTGTGAAATCTCTTTTTTTTTTTTTTTTTTTTTTCTATTATCCTTCCTATAAAAAGTAGCTACCCAGGGCTGGAGTGTCCCAAGACAAGCTTGTGTGGGGCAGGGTATGGGTGAGGCTGGACCCCACGATTGATGCCACTGCTCTGATGCGACACCTGACAGTTCATTTGGAGAATTTCTGTCTCTCACACCCAGGAGCTTTCAGCAAAAAGCAGGTTTCTACAAGTTTTATCCATGTATTGGCACAGCAGATACTTCTGCTCTCAGAAAGCACTTGCTCTCCTGCGACTTCCCTGATAAGGCTGCTCCTGGAGCACAGCATCTCCATCAGCTCTTATCACAGCACACGCCAGCAGGTGGACCTGGTGTCAGCAACGCTGTGGTCAATCCTCGCCCAGGATTTTCTACCAGTTTAATTTTAAATGCCAAATCCCAGCCTGGTCTGCTTCCTCTTATCGCCTGAGTTCCCCAAAGGCTTCCTTGCCTGCTGGGCTCCAGCAGCGCGCGGCTTTCACAATTATAGATATGCAGCTCAAGGATTATCTTGTTACTCTGGAAGGCTTTTGCTTTGTGTGTTTGCAGACAAGTATTCCAGCTTGTATTAAATAATGATCAGCTTGAAGCTGACTGGTACTTTATGGTGTTGTTTGTTGGAGGATTAAAGTTTCGAGTTCTGTTTACAAGTACAGTTTGTACTTTTATTTAAATTCCTGCCAGAGGCCAACCAGTTGTGTAAAGTCTCCCATCAACAAAAATGAAATAAAACTCACTATCACCTCCTCCTTCCTCTAGATCCTTTGCCCATCCTGTATTACTTTGTGCTGTTAAATGCCAACAAAAATTTGGTGCGTGTTGGTTTTCAGTGATCTGACCTGTCATGGTAGTTGGTACCTGTCTCCCTCTTCTCACCTGCAACTCCAGAGGCTGCGAGATCGGAGTCAGAGCAGCATTTTGGCACAGATGTTAAATGCTGATGTTTCAGATGCTGCTGCAGAAATGCAGCCTGGCACAGCTTACTCAAAAAAATCAAGCAAGAGTAAAATGAAAGAGAAAAGTTAGAAGATATAAGATAGGTAAAGGAAAAAAGACTTTTTCCTTCAACTTAGAAACCCTTTTGTGCCTTTCAGAGGTGAGCATACTGTAAATTCAGACTAAATCTGAAAAAAAACCCTTCATTTTACAGTTTCTCTTTCCCAATAAGTTGATTTATGTGACTTTCCTGGGAATTTAATTCCACCTGCCCTCTGTGCGGAAGGAGGTGAACAAGCCCTGATTTAAGGTTTGCAGGGACTGCACCCTGGTTACTGGGTTAGCTCCAGGGGACACTGGTGGGATGCTTCAAGCCATAGGTACTTGGTGCAGTATTTTTCCCCTGCCAGATGCTTTAGTTTTCTGTAATCAGAAACAGACAGAAAATCTGGGCCCCATCCTCTGAGCTGTGCATTGATATTCTGCACCCAGCCTGCTGCAAAGAGGTCACGTTTTGGGGGAAGAAACACAGCAAAACAACGTAGGCAGCTGGGCTCTCTCTACAGTCATTGTGGTTTTCTGACAATGATACCCTTTTCACCCAGTGTTGCTGTAGATTTTGTTCTCCTGCTGTGTTCCTTTTATAATTGCCAATTAAATATGTATCTTAGACTCCATTTATCACTGATCTAAATTTGTGCGTATTGGGCAAGGGAAACTGGGTTAGCATTTGGCAATGCAGGTATGTTTTAGGAGCAGCAGACTTATTTAGTTTGGGGAAGAAATATCGATGTGTATGTGGTAAGTTGGCTAATTTTGTTGTCTAGCATCATTTCCTGAAATAGAATCAACAGGGTTTATAATTGACTTGATTAAAAAAATAAATTATACATTCTCCTACTGCAAAGTAGGCAGCATTTCCAGTCTGTGAATCTTCTGTGGATATGAATGGAGAGACTCTAAATAGTACGTGACCTTGGGTAGTTATTCCCCCCTAGGCATTGCTGCACACCAGAGCAGTGTCAGCTGCTTGAACAAGAAACTCAAGGTAAATTAAATTTTCTTTAAAGATTCTTTTGCCCCTCTCCCATTGCTTTACTGCTGAACTCCATAGGGGCTTTCTGCAGACCTTCTCATTCCAGCTGTGGCTTTAAAGACGTGCTGTACCTGTCCACAGCACGTAGTGAAAGGCTCTAGATTTAAGTTAAGCATAAACCTTTGTCATCTTATCAGCCAAAGTTGCAAAGGAATTCTCCTTATATCCCCTTGTAGGTGGATTTGATATTTTATTTTCTTTCTTGGTCATTTAAGTAGGCTGTAGTAAGCCTAGTATTAAATTAATGCTGAGGCCAGAACACTTCTGCCCAGGGCTGGTATCAAAATACATGTTCAAGGATGAGCATGGAGCTTGCTGCTGAAATAACTGCAAGTTCATCTCTAGGTGCCCAGGAGAACATTATTAAACCTGTCTTGTGACTCCCTTACGTGCTGGTGGGTTTTCCAAAAGGCCACCAACAAGCTGTAGCCCATCTGGGCAGGCAGATGGGTTCTGTGCGTCATCAGGTCCCTTTAGAAGTAAAGGCACAACATTAAGATGACACAGTTCTTGTGTGTTTAAACAGTTGACAACTGAAGCAAGATGTGTCTTGTTCTGCTTGGTAGCTGCTAGTTTGCATTTCTGTCCGGAGCTGGGAGGTGTGCTGTGTTGGAGATGGTGCAGCTGAGTGGAGATGGCAAAAGATGCTGCTGGGTCTGTCATTAATTCCAGGCCTGGGTCTTCTCTGATCGATTATATGTCCCTTAATGAGCATCCTGTGTCATTTGAACATACGGTGGACAACATGCTCCATAATTTCTTAAATGTGTTTCAGTTTTAGGATGAAGCTTGCAGGCTTTTCCTCTTTATCCTTGAGTCATGCTTTGGGTAGTTGCTAACAGCCAGTACCCAGGAGCAATGAAGCTTTGCCTGGCTCCGGTGCTGCCAGGTCCCACTGTGTGGCCCCTGAGCTCTGCATTGGTTGGGAGCCACTTCTGCAGAAGCACTTGGAGATAATTTTGATCTGAATCTTTAAATCTGAACGTAACTCTTGATTTTCAGTCATTGTGCCCCTCGCTTTGTTTGTTCCCTAACAGCAGCTGTGTTGCTCTTTGTAGATGATGGGAAGCTGTCTTTGGAGGAATTCCAGGCCTTTTTCTCTGATGGGACACTCAATGAAGAAGAACTTGAGAAGCTCTTCCATACCATTGACTCAGACAACACCAAGTAAGTTCCCTGTGCTGACAACTCCCCGTTTGATAGAGCCTTTGGATTGTGGCATTAGGGTGCAGCGGCTGTGCTGCTCTGAGAACTAAGCTCTGCAGAGGCTGCAGGGGTGCAACTTGCTTTGCAAAACTTTCCAAAACCTCCCTTTGTGCTTGGCTTGTGTCTCATCCTGATGGCTGTTATGGCTTCTTTTCTCTTGGTGTTTTTTTCCAGGCCATTTTCTTTAGTGCAACCTGATTTTTACAGCACCTGAAATTATGCTTAGTTTTACCCAGGAGGGCATTGAAATGGCTCTTCAGCTTTTGCACTTTATCTAAAAGCTTCACTGTGCTGTAAAAGGTAACTGTGTGAATCTCTGTAAGCATTGTCCCGTCCACCTATTTTACACACCACAAACTGGAATGATTTGTGGTCTTGTCTCTTTGTGATCTCTCTGTATCCCCTGCACTTGGCCCATGCCTGCTTTGCCTCCCACCCAGAATATCCCCTGGAAAGCAGCAAGTCCTCTGGCACTTAATAGAAACAAGCCCCTTTCTCCTCAAGGTGAAGTTCAGCTGTGCAGAGACCAACTCAAGCCCTGCAGCTGCTGTTGTAGGTGCTTTGCCCCTGCTCTGATCCAAGCAGCCTGATGTGTCTGTCCATCTGTCCCTACAAAGCCTGGGCAAGGCAGCGAGGAGACGGATCCACGAGCAGCACTGTCTGTGGCGCAGCTGTGACAGGAGCAAGGAAAAAAGGTGGCTGAGGAGGGATTTAGTCCGGCTTTAATTCAAAGTTACATCCAAGTTGAAACTAAATGTGACACCTGACTGCTCTCACTAAGAATTGAGCTTTTGCAGACTGTGCCCAGGTATCAAATTAAGGACACAAACGCATTAGGAGCTGATGTTTCCTTCCCCTCTGCCTGCCTTTGCCATCTCTCCTCAGCACCCCTCTGAATGCCTTTGCTCTGGGGGGGTCTGAGGTGTTTGTGAGCCCCCTGACAAGTGTCTGGCACTGGTGACATTTGGGATCATCACCAAGTTGTGGGATCTGTGGGTCCTTGGTGGGAGCTCCTGCCCGCAGGTAGCGATGGTGCTGGGCACCAGCATAAAGGGTGCAGCCCACTGGTGGGTTCTCTCTTTCCAAGAGGAACTCATCTTCAAAAGCCTGAGTAGTTTAGGCTGTTTAGAAATACAAATTAAAGCCAGCTTTGAGTCATATTCCAGTGTGACTCTTATTCCTCTAGAGAGAAAAAAAATCTGTCTAAAAAGCAAATGAAAAGAGAATCCAATTTCAAAGGAGAAGTCTTGCAGTAAGTGCTTAAAAAAATAATAGTCCAGTTAATTATAAAGCCTTCTGGCAGTAGGTGGATCGAGTCCTGCCCATGTGAGTGGTGCTTTGCCACCCATCCCAAATATCCCCTGGCAAGCAGTGATCGCTCTAGAGTGCTCTGGCACTGAAGCAGCAAATGTAAAACTCATCAACCCGGTCCAAGAACTGCCTGCTGAGGACATTGCTGAAAGCCAAGTAAATGTGAGGTCTCTCAAATTCCCATCTGTCCATTGTGTGGACTGTCCCAGGTTTATTCCAGGATCAGAAATGCCAAAGACCAGCTTGATGTGTGCTATGCACTGAATAATTAAACAAAGGGACTTCAGTCACCTTGTGACTAAGATAGCTGGAAATGATCCATGGTTCCTGTCCGATAGATGCTGTGTGATTGCTGCAGCTCTACAGCTTGCTTTGCCAGATCAGGACCACCAGCCCCGCAGAGCAGAGCAGGATGTAACCCAGCTGCTGGGAGAGGAGAGGCTTCCGTGTATTCCCACCCCCTTCATTTGTGCCATCGTATTAATGAGTTTTCATTAAACACCGGGGCTGCATGAAGTTGCTCCAAGATTGTTGAAAGAGTTATTGCACTTTATTCCAAAATCTCAAGCTAGTTTAAACTTCTTTTTTTTAATTATTTTTTATTTTTCCTGATATCAAGTGTTACCATTTTTTCACCATGTGATACAACCTGATGGAAGTGGAAGCACCCAAATACTTTGAGGATCTTCTGAGATTTTTTTTTTTAGTTAGTTTTAGAGTGGTTGAACACCTTGGGATTAAAATAATAAAATAACATGGAAGTCCTGGGAATACAAAGTACAGGCCTTTACCAGTCTGAACTATCAAAAGGAAATGGGATATGCTGCCTTATGCCTTGTGGCTCTAATTATTGAGCTCCAGAAGATGGTCCTGGGTGGGCTCTGGGACTCGGGTGCTCACCTGCCTCTATTCTGAAATAAATTCTTGTTGCCTGAGCTCATCAGTTTTCATCTGGCCTTTGGAAGGTGGCAGATACAGACAGCTGATGTGTCACCTGGGATGTACAGGGTTTAATGTGTGGATGTTTCTTCTGGCCTTCTTGAAATGGGCAATTGGGTTGCAGTCCGTTTTTACTTGGGGACTGTAGAGAATCAGCGGCTTGCTCCGAGCTTTTGGGGGAAGTGTCTTCTAAACTGGACATTTCTAAATGTCATGCGACAGTGCTGCCTGCAAGCAGGGTCTTGCTGAGCAGCACCTGAGTGTGGCAAAGAGTTCCCACACTTCAGCATTATTTCTCTGTTGCCAAGCTGGCTTGATCCAGTCATCAATACTCGTTAGGGACCGATTCTTGCGCAGAGCAGTGTAGCATCTGCTGTTCTTGGCTGCAAGGAAGTGCAATGAGTTGGTCACCCTTCCAAGTTAAATCCTTGTATGAAATTGGCACTTGCTTATTGATTTGGAAAGCGTAGACACCTACAGCAAATTTATTACGTTGGGGGAAGAAAATATTCCTTGGTTTTTAGCTACAAGAGCTCTCTCAGTCTCCAGAAAACCTATTTCGGAGCCGGGCTTTCTTGTGCCAAAGTGCTTTTCTGTGAAACAAGTAGTTTGCTTGACTCTGCAGTCTGGTATGTGGTACAGCTCTTCAAGCTGAGTGTGTGTGCTCCTCTTCTTGCCCTGTCTCTGTTCTCCAGACAGTAGATCGGCAGGGCTGGGGGGGGGGGGGGGGGG
>NW_010316115.1:26968-28125 GCF_000700745.2 Antrostomus carolinensis
GCCAGCCTCTGGCATGCCTGAGCACTAGGGCTGCGATTCTGAGCACTGCTGTCACCAAGCAAGAGTGAAGCTTTCATTTTTCCATTTTACAGGGGCACATAGGAACAATATTAAGTTTCTCTTTCTAAAAGGCTGTTTGAATGGCAGTTATTTGTTATTTGATAGAATTTTATTAATTTTTAAAGCTGTTTTTTTATATTCTCTTTTATCTCTGTGTTTTTCTTGTATTGCCATTGTGTTTATTTAGTGTGCAAAATCAACTTTGCTATTGAAATTACACTACAGCGAGAGCAGAAAATGAAGAAAATTATGTTCCTGCTGCTTATTAGTAATCACTGTTACCAGCCAAATTACAAAATGTTGATTCAATTTCCTGGAGTATTTTTAGGAGCAGGGAACTGCCTTACTGGAGTAGAAAAAAATTAATGTCTGTACCAGTTTCTTGATTTGCTTTAGTTGGGAAGACGGTGGAAAGGAGAAAAGTTGGGCTGATGAGTGAGAAGATGAGGTTGGTCATGGACGCAGGAGTAGCTGTGCTGCTGTGGGTAGTCTGTCGTGACATGCTGTGGCTGGGAGGAGTGGGTGTCTTGGGCATCAGTCCTCCAGCAAAACACCTTGTTTCCAGCAAGGTGGGGTTAGGAGGATGCTGAACTGAAATGAGATAACTCAAAATAACCCAGGAGCATTAATGAGGCTCCTTCTTTCTTCTTGACTGCCTGGGAAGTGTCTCTAGGAGGTTAATGATGTGGCATGGTGGGCATGGACTCCAAACATCTGCCCTGGGGTTTTATTACCAGCTATCTCTGTAAGGGAGCCTGCCATCCATGGGTGGTTGTCCTGTCATCACTGGTCATAGAATCATAGGATGGTTTGGGTTGGAAGGGACCTTAAAGATTATCCAGTTCCAACCCCCTGCCATCAGCAGGGACACCTTCCACTAGATGATCTGGCAGCAGGAACGTGCAAAACGTATCACGTATTTCAATCATTTTTGTCAACGTTATATTCACAAACCTGCTGTTGCTTCAAAATGATGATCAAACGGCTTTTTCCTCTGCACTGCTCACACTGGCTGCCCTCCTCCCAGCCGGAGCAGGAGGTAAAAGCGAGGCGTTGCTAGGTGGTTTCTCATTATTGCCTTTAGCTGCTATTTCAGG
>NW_010316116.1:0-11038 GCF_000700745.2 Antrostomus carolinensis
TCAAAGAGGTTCAGCCCTATTCTTGCCTAAAACACCTTCTTTTATTTTTTTAATCTACATTTATTTGACAAGATTATGTGCTGTTGTTGAGTCATAGTACAAATCATAGAATGATTTGGGTTGGAAAGGACCTTAAAGATCATCTAGTTCCAACCCCCCTGCCATCAGCAGGGACCTCTTCCACTAGATCAGGTTGCTCAAAGCCTCATCCAGCCTGGCCTTGAACACTTCCAGGGAGGGGGCATCCTCAACTTCCTTGGGCAACCAAACCACCTTCTTTTATTTTTTTAAATCTACATTTATTTGACAAAATTATGTGCTGTTGTTGAGTCACAGAATTAATGAATGAACAAAATACAGATGAAACAAAACATGAACCAACACAGCAAAAATTGAAATGCGTATTAGATTTCTATATAAATTGAGAAATCCTATTGCAGTAAAACTGGCATAAAGACACTTAACAATGAGGCCACACAAGTTACAGCACAGAGCAAACTGGGGTGTCAATACACAGAATGTTATCTGCTCTGTGTTATCTGCACATCCATGCACAAGAAAATCTACTGACCATTAATGCAAATTACATTATTTCTCTCATAGAGGAAAAAAGCCCAACATAATAAACCAACCAAAGAGGCCTGCATATCCTATTTGATGCTGAAAAGTGAGAGAGTACAAACAGGTTTTTACAACAAGGTAACAGCAGGCTATAAATTTATACCTATCTTATCTTACAGCAACATGCTCATGTGTCCCTCCTCTCATTAAAGTTAACCTAAATTATACAGTAATTAAACAAAATTTGATTTCTGAGTTAATATATTCATCTGAATATTAATTACACTTAATTTATTTTGAATGTGAATTTTAACTTAATTGAATTATTAATTTGAATAACAATGTCTACACAGGAATTCAAAGCAGTCTAACAAATCACCATAGTTTCATTTCTTCAGGGCAAACTCTGAGAAAAGAAGAGCTTGGTGTGAGAAGGTGTGGGGGAATGCATTAAACAAATGAATTGTGTATGCTGCTTAATTAAAAGAGGGTTGTGCCCATTTAGTTCTGCAGTGCAGAATTTGGTGTCCATATGAAATATCAGATTTTTAATTATAGTTGGCATTTCGGAACCTCCTGCTGGTTGCTACTTTCTTGCTAAAAAAGTGACCTCATTCCTAAACTTGTCACTGTGAGAACTCTGTTATGAACTGCAAACAAGCTTCTATTTGTTTTAGAGTGATTCACTAAAACTTCATTGTTTAAAACATTTTAAAAATATATTAAAATTCTTAATGGAATATGCTGCTTCTAATTCAAAAACCAGTCTTTAGGATTGCTGTCTTGTGGTAACTGGAATGAAAAGTCAGGATTTCTGGATTTTGTTCTGGCATTGTCAAGGCAATTTTATATTCAAAATCCATTAGTTTAAATGGAAGTACTATACAAAAATGTAATTTAAAACAAGTGCCACTTCTGCAGTTGTGGATTCATAACTATGCCAACTATAAAATGGGTATTGCTTACCTGAAAAATACTGTGTTCTTGCATTCTACTGGCAATGTCCTTACTGACTACACCTCTCATAACACAGTGATACTTCCCTTCCTCTTAAAAAAGAGGAAATATAGCAATGTAGAACACTGAAAGGCACTAGATATACTTTATTACTGTATGATATCACTAAGAGGGTTCAGCTACCCTCAGAGGATTTGCCAAGAGAAGACACTGCCTATGTCTCACCAGAACAGACTTTTAGAAAAGAAGAAAAACAAAAACCCCAAAAATCACACACCACAAATTTAAAAATGCTCATCCAAATTTTCCTCCAAAATAACATCAGCAAAAATTTCATGTAAACATCACCACTTCTAACATATTTTCTCCTCTTTGTTTAACTAGTGGCACATCTCCCTTAGGATAAGGTATGGTATAAGTCATGTATTTCTTTGGTAGAATCTTTTTGACTTGCAGAGATCACACAAAAGCCATTTTCCCCTGAATGCTCTCAGCAAACAATATACTATTTCCTGGTTCATAGTGTTTAAAATCTGCCTTCCTGAATGAGTTTTATTTCCCAAAGAACTGTCTCTTTCCTTCCTGTCAGGGACATACTCTCATTTGCTCCTTTCCACATCTACCTGTTTTTTCTTGGCTTTTAGTTTGCATCTTCTTTCATCAACAACACGCTTTGGTTTCACACACCAAGATATCCAGCTACAACCAGTAAATCCCCAGGTCCCAGTCGTAGCCACCAGGCCAGACCCCTCTACGCACAAGCTTCCACAAATCTTAGCATGCATTGCTTTGAGTGGCAATTATCAATCACTAGGCTGCTTGGTCAGCAAAGAACTATTTAATGGCTCCTTCCCTTCAAGAGTCAGTAGACCCATACTCTTTAGGAGGCCTACCAATAAAAATGGAAGATGTAGTTGATGGCACTAATTAGTTTAATGGTATTAATACGGAAAACATATGCAAAAGAACATTTAAAAGGAAATTTGAGGAAAAATAAACATGAAATGAATAATCAAGTTCAATTACGCTATTCACAGAAACACTGTGGAGGTAAATTACTTATGAGCTTTTCTGACCTTGCTAGCAGTTGCACTATGCGGAGGTAGCTACCTAATCATAACTACTTTTATTTTTGAAACATGTAACAGTCTGAAGGACTGAATTCCCAGCTAACAGTGTACAGAGTTCTCTTACTGCCCAGTATCTGTATTGCATCTTATTGTATCTTACCCAGTAGGTTTGTGAGCCACAGAGCCAAATCCTCTTTCATCGGCAACAAGTTGGCCTCATGTCTACTCGCAAGCCACTGACTGTATTGATGCATATCAGAGAGGCCAGGCCCACGTGCCTTCGGGCTCAGAGCCGTGCACATTGCTTATCCACTTGTTGTACCTGTTTTATTATATTAAAAAAAGAGGGAAAAAAAAAGTAAAAAGAAGTACTTCATTATACCAAATCAAGTTTTGCGAGTTCTGTTTTTAGAACTGTAGAAGACAACAACAGTAACCATGAGTCTGAGAAATCGGATGTCAGACAAACAGATGTGGATCTAACACACGAATACAACATCGATGATTGAAGTTTTGTTTTGTTAATGGGTCACATTGCAAGTGATTAAATCCTACAGATAAATGTCAACTTCATTTGTACTCACCAAGCTACACATGTTGCCAACACATAACCAAATATTCTAAAAGGAATGATTAAAATCAAATCAAAATAAACATTTTACACAAAGCTAACAACTCACTACAGTGCCTGATCCAAAATCCATTCAAAATAAATGGAAAGCTTCAGAGATTTTTGGATCAGGTCCAAGAAAAACACAGGAACAACTGAGTTACGCTGCTACAGCAAACATACTAACAATTAACAAATGCAGTTACCAAATGGAATCAGTCTATTCTACAGCTTTAGATTAATTAATGAAAAAAACCTCACACCAAATATATTTACTGAATAGCATTATTTCTTCAGAAAGCAGCACAACAGCCAGTGCTGGTCACTCACACTTCCCACTTCCATCTTTTCTACAAATACTCCTCTGGTTCAGTGACAACTTACTGAAATTTTAGTTTCAGGTAAGACAATACATCATGTTTTAAATACTAGTTAAGTGTTCCAAGTCTTGCAGCAGGCAGAAACGTTAGGCCAACCAGACCTATTTCTCTGCTCCTGAAGGACTAATTCCCCCATCTGTGGCAGAAGTGTGCTAAGGAAAGAAGGCTGTTTTTCTCTCTGAAAAGAAACTCAGACCTGGACCCCAGTGGTTGTAGCAATGAGCTGAGATGCTTTCTTGCCTGGTAAGCCTGCTGAAAGCCCAGTCACACCAAGTAGTAGTCACACAGTCTTACGTAGGTGGCACTAGAGAGACATTAAGAGGGGTGGGAGGTCCACAAGGAATAGTTCTTTGCCTATTGTCAACCAACTGATCCATGCCAACTGGGGTTACACAGCAGCCGGCTTCAGCTTATGATACTCTGCAAAACCACTGTTTCTTTCTGTCCTTTGTATAACTTTCAATTAAGGTAAAAGGTCATAGTGACTTTAAAAAAACAACAACAAAAAATAACAATTTGTATACAATTCCATTTTGGTCTGGAATAACAAAAACACTGAAAACAATTCCTTTGCCAAAATAAATGAAAACATTTACTGAATGTAAAAAGCAATGGCCTTTCTATAAAATGGTGCTGTAACTAACAGGTCCAAATATATCAAAAGCTATCTGGGATATTTTAATGCTTTCATTAAAATACTCCAGCATTTTTTAACCATACCCTGGGTAACTAAATTGTGAAACTTGGAGCTAATTAATAACCAGCAATATTATAATATGCCTGATAGCCAGCCAGATACAATACAGGCTGCTGCCACCAGTGGGGTTGAAGTAATGCTAAAGTCTGAAAATTGCATTTCTTTAAGACTAGAGAGAAAGTGAGAGAAGGCTTCTGGAGCCACTACATGGAGGCAGTTTGGGTCGCCCCATCAGCCTGTGAAACAAGCGCTGCAGTCTGTTTATTGTTCAAGCTGATCTTTGTGGAGACACGGAGCAGAAAATTCACGGATTTGCAATATTACTTCAGTTTGGCTCTAAAATACAGGGCTGTCTTTAAATACATTTTATACTGTCCTACCTCAGCAACCAGTCTGTGTAAAGGTCTCAAGGAACTTGTGAGACTCACTGCAGGAAGAAAAATTGGAAAAGAGCTCTGATTTTGGAGGATGTGTGGATGCATGAGTTGGCAGTAACTGTGGTAGTAAGAAGAGAGAAGAACCAGAGACAAGAATGGTATTCTGAGTTTAAGGCAGTTTTAGCAGGACTTAGGTTCTCAGAATGGGAAACTAGGAAAGATGAAGAAAGGCAGAAAGACATGTGACAAAATCTCTAGAAGCTGAAAATGATTCAGGCATCTCTATACTGGGACTAAGGCTGCTTGAAAGAGCAGCCCTGAATTAACAATGATGTATGGGTTCGTTTGCGAAGCAGGCATGCAAGGTGAGGACTGCGGAATGAGACATTTTTTATTAATGAAGAGTGTCCACTGAGAAAAACCCTGAGGAATCACAGATGAATCACACACAACCCAACCTTACCTCTCTGTAAGTTTTCTTAAATTTTATTTCTTAAAGGAATGAATTTTCACTTTCCCCTTCCCCTCTATTTCTCTGAAAACCTGCCCTACACTTCAGTAAAATACTTTCTTGTTAGAAACAGAGCAACAGAACTCCTACCATGGATTTTTAAAAACTGAAGATAAATTTAAAAAAAAAAAATCAATGTTCAAGAAGCAGAGCACAGTTTGTTACCTGTAGCTCCCATCACAAACTCTACGAGTCATACTGTGGGTCAGTTATCAAACTGCAAGCATCAGAATCTATCAAACTCTTAAATATTCTTTATGCAAGCACTGACCATTATTGAACTTCTAAGTTTCACTTAAGCCTCCAGGATACTTCAGCGCTGAAGTACCTAAGCTTCATTACAGCACCCATCCACTTCATTAATTGTAATAGCCCACACATTAACTATTAAAACTTCATCACATACTATCTGGGAAATGTGAAGAAGCTGAATTAAGTTAGTTAGGTGAAGGTGATAGCAGTTGGGTCCTGAGCTCCTTCAAGACCCTTCGAGGATTCTACTTGTAGTTAAGGCCAGGCTCTTGATTCTTTGCTCAGATGCCATCAATCTACCTCCTCAAATTATCTTAACATATTTGTTTTCTGGTGAGCTGAGGAAGAGTTTATTGACAATTTGGCAGTGAGGAATTTGGTCAGAGAAATGGACTAGCTTGCCACAGAGGCAGACAGTAGCATTCAAGGATACATCACCACAGCTGAGGCAAGCCTCTGGCTCCAACAACTATTTCATCTTTTCCTTTTGGCAGACATAAGGTATGAACAAAGTAGCCAAAAAATACTGGTTTTCCTAATCTCACTGCTTTCTAACAGCAACATCAAATCATCATATACACAGCTCTTTAAAACTAGCCAACACAAACATGTCAAGCATTTTATAGAATGTTACACTTCTCTATAAACTGTTGAGGCAAAAGCATTTTCAAAACTTACCTCCAAATGCTTTGTTCCTCAAAAAGCAACTTCTTCCCCCTACTATTCTGAAGACAGACAAGGAAAGGTCTTTAACTACTTTTCATTCTGTTTTGTTACAGGTCATATTTATGCAGCACAGCCTTTTTTTCCACCTCTCTCAATAAGAGGATGACATCTCAAATTCTTAGACTTATTGTCTAGCTGAAGAATTCAGTGTGGGATAGTTTACAATACACCCAGTGACATGTAACAGATTCAACACACTGAAAGGTTATATTTCTCTCTGCTTGCTTCTATCAAACAGTGAAGTTTTTATTTGGCTTTACAGTAGTGCATTTAGTTTTCTGTGTATTGTAGCCCACTGCTTGTATTTTGCCAGCAGTGTAACTTACACTACCTGCTGATTGTTGTCAGTGATCATCAGGTGAAAGCAAAGAGAATCAAACAAGTAATCTTCTGTAATTCCACTGGCTTTTGTTGGGGTTAGCTGGTAGTCTAGAATGATATACCCTGTACTGAGAACACACAGGATGGAGAGATTGTTTAATCCAGAAAGTAAAACTGGCTGCACAATTAGGCACTTACAGTTGCAGATCCCTGGATTCAATTCCATTTCCTATTCCAACCACCTTCCTTACCTGTAAAATTGAGATGACAGTACTCTTCAACCAAACCCAAGTATAATCAGGAGGAAAAAAAAATATTCTATATAGTAAAAAATGTATATATAAAAGTATGCATGTATGCATAGATATATATACACAGAAAATACACATGCTCCACTCTCTGAATTAATCATAGAAACCAGTAAGTTTTTACTGCAAATTACCCATCCAGTTCCAGCATATATACATAATGATTTACACTGAGTAGCTGCTGCCTATGCAGGCCTCTCTCTATTACACGAGTTTAATTGTCGCTTCAGCCTTATTCCTAATTACAACATCTGCATTAGTTCTCAAAGAAAAGGAGGCTTGAGCCACTCCTTTTAACTTGCTCCTAGATATAGTCCTTCCAGGTCAGGGATGAAAAAGTCTTGCTGAGTCACCTGTTCTTTATGACTTGGCTTAAAAATTAGCACAGAAATTAAGTCTCGGGCAAAACAAGCATTTTTCTTTGTATTTGTATTCAGTTAGAAAAGAATAAGAAGATGTTAAAAGTGTCTATGGAGGGAAAAAATTATAAAGCAAATACAGAACTGTGTTTAGAGATCAATCAAATCATCTCTCATGCAAAGGTTCTACATGATGTCCCCCCTTTGTACCACACCAGTTTGACCATGACACTGGGCAACAGATATCTGTTCTGGCCCAGTATCACCTAGCAGGCAAGCTACTGACTGGCTCTGTTCAGTTGGCAGCCAAACCAGAGTCATCCAGGAATGAAGATTTGCACATATGCCAAGTGAGTGGCCTAAATGCTCTACAAAGCTGGAACAACTGGAACAGAAGCTGGCACAACTCTGCCTTAGACACTGGGTTCAAAGACTCTATTTCATAAAAACTTCCTAGAATTAAATATGCAGGCTTTACTTTTGTGAAATGAGGTCTCTTGTAACGTGACTGAGGAAGCACATTAGCAATCAGCTGTGGAAGAAACCAAACATCATGCACATAACTGTGCAATAGCTTTACTGTCAGTGGTAGAGAGAGCAGACAGCCACTTAGACAAGAGGAGCAATAGTTTTCTCTGAAGGAACTGGAACTTGAGCACTAGACTGCACATTGGCTTTGACAGAGGGGTATCGGCTATAGCTGCAGACAATCTCCTGCTGTCTTAGAGAGAAGGTAATGCTATTGGAAAGCAGCCATCCTGGAAAGAGAGGAGACAGAGGATCAAAAGCCAGAACAGAACTCATGAGTATCTGGCAAGGGTCTCTGCTGGATCTCCCTGCTAGTTCTAATCACCTCAAGCAGATGGAAAAGAACAGAACGTTTGAAACTTGACTGGAGTTTAAATGGGCTGTGTGAAGCATTCACTAACTGTAACTGCAAGTTGGGTGCAAAAGAGGCTTAAAGAAAAGATTCAATGTTCATAAACTGATTAAGTTGCAGCAACAAAACGTGCATTTGTGCAAGCAGAAACGAGGCTGCCCACAATTTGAGACCCATACTTGCAATCACCGCTTTCACATAAGCAAGTGGCAGTTTTACACACATAGCACCTCCAAGCATAAATACATTCAGATTTGAAAACTGATTTCAGTTTTCCTGCCTTGGTGTTGGCATATTTTTCAGATTTGGAGAGTATATGAATAGTTCACAGACTAAAGGCTGCTCTTGCTTTTCCACCCCCTCACCCATATACCTCTATATGTGTATACACACACATATATGCAGAATGTGGTGGGGGGGGAAAAGTATATATATGAATGTCTTCCTTTGAGAGCCACAGAGGTAACTAACAACTTCTGTAATTGATATTTTTACTGTCAGGAAACTGTTCCCTATGGTGAGATCTGCTAGACAGTGGAATAATTTCCCCAAGTGAAACCATGAAAGCTCCCTTACTTGAAATCCCCAAAATGGACTAAAAGAAGCAGTAGAAAAAAACACAGAGGCCTGTTGCTCACTGGTAGATGTTACTCAGTCAGTCTTTACCACCTGCAATTTCCAGTTTACTATGGAACAGTAATCACTCTCATTTTGCCCTTTTACATATGTAAAAAACAAAGACAATCAATTTTAAAGCGATTCTGCTCCTATATCACACAGCTCCTCTTTGAGAGCTATTACACAGCTTTTCCTTCTGTAAGAAACAACGGGTCATTCTTGTCTGCATCATCCTAATCTGTAATCTTCGTTTTCTCACTACCATAAACAAGCAGATAAAACATGAGCTCACAAATGCAGCAAGCATATTTTCATAAGGAAATTCAATTTTTCTAGTTATTTTATTATCCTTATAAACTATACCACAACCAATTTAGCCCATGGTTTCTGGAGCTTTCCCAGATTAACTTGGAGCATAATGTACATGTTAGGAGCAGGAGGAGGGGCACTGGAGGGGAACCACCATCTGAAACTCATTAATCAATTAGAATTTTTAAGGGCTTACATCAAAATGTGATCTACACTGATAAAGTAAACTTTAATCACAAGAAGCCTTTGTCCCTTACATTATGAATATACATGTTACGAATGTGTGCAGTGTTTTGAGTGGAGGATAGAGAACCTGGCACAGCAGCTTACCAAGACTTTAGACCCATAAGGCCCTTGGTCTCAGGCCAGACCAGAACGAAGTAAATGGCACTTAAAAATCTGAGCTAATCATTGGAAGCCTAGACATTTTCAGGACTATGCCTAGTAGAAACAATTTTGTTGCCTTGATAATGTCTCCTCTACCAAAAGGAAAGCAAAAAGTCCTTCTCACATAGACCAAAAAAAACCCCTTTAGGATAATGTTCAATATCTACTTGCTCATAAAATTATAATTTCTGGAAACTGAGCCCAATTCCTAACACAGTCCAAAACTTCCAAGTTGACTTCTCTTTGTCTGGCTCTTACTGTATGGTTTTCTGCTCATCTAAGCAAAATAGCCATTAAAAATTAGTACGAAAAGGTTTCAACCTCCACCAACTAGAACAGGAAATACATATTTAAACAGACATTTCACACCTTACGTGGAGTATAAGCATGTCTCCTGCTGCAAGCACACTATGCAGACAGCATTACAAGCTGACTCCCAATCATCAGCTTTGCTTTAAATTATGAAGTTCTATTTCCAAATCCTGTCCTGAAATTAGTGTGAAGTTTAACTGAGAGGTGTAAAGTGGAATCAGAGAGGTACTTTGGATAGTAAGTGTGCCAATTTACACAAGAATGTGGGTAAAATACAGAAATTGACCAAATAAGTCAGTAGCTTAAAGTCAAAAAAGAGCTATAAACTTGAGGATAGTTCTGACTCTTCCTCACCTCACCACCTCCATCTAGGTTTGGTTTGGCTGTGGTTCCAACTGGGGTACCACAGCATAATGCTGATCAGATGGCTTATGGTACCATATTATATGAATTTAGTAATGTCAGCTAATTTCCTATTAAATCACAATCCACATCACAAAACCATCATAAAGCCATTACACTTGGCACAGGGTCTACTCCACAGTGAAGAAACCATTCATGATTTAATGTACATGGAAACTGAAGAATAGGTTTTTTGTTCAATCTAATTTCAGGGTAATGTCAGAAGTGTGCTGGAACTGCACGGGGGAGTCTGCAATGGATCCTTCCTGCTGCCCCGAGACCCTTCTCCCCTAGGAATATGCAAAGCCAGTAGAGCCAGTGGGCTCAGCTGGTACCAACCATTGCAGCAGGATAATCCCAGAATTGTAGGAGTTGGAAGGGACCTTGGGAGATATCTAGTCCAACCCCCCTGCTAAAGCAGGTTCCTACAGCAGGTTGCACAGGGAAGCGTCCAGGCAGCTTTTGAACACCCCCACAGATGGAGATGCCACCACCTCTCTGGGCAGCCTGTCCCAGTGCTCCATCACCCTAGGATGCTGAGAGCAATCCTAGGTACAGAAGACAGCAACCTACATTTCTCACAAGTAAAGCACTAGAGAAGATACAGAGCCCTTAAAGTCAAACTCTGCCCTCCTGAGATTTGAATCTAGAACCTGACCAGGAAAGCAAGAACCTGGAAGGATGTGGGGGGTCTCATCCCACCTGCCCTGCAGGGCAGCAGAGGGGCCAGGCATGGAGCACCCACTGCATCCACTCTCTCCCACCCAGCCCTCCCTGCAGCCCTGGGGCAGACACTCACGCTTCTACTGCAAACGCACAAACCCGCCCTGCTCTCCCGCACCACCAGCAGCTCAGGGCACCCGGAGCAGCCTGAAAGATCACCCAGAGGCTGGGGCTCGAGGGGGGAGCACACAGCGAGTAGGAACTACCCGAAGGACGGGCTGGAACCGCACAGGGAATCGCTCCTTCTCCTCCCGCCCCCGCGTTTTCCCCGCACGGCT
>NW_010316117.1:0-5755 GCF_000700745.2 Antrostomus carolinensis
GGCAAAGCTGCTTCAATTTACAGCCTGCTTTCTAATGCACCCTGCTCCTCTTCCAGCATCCCTAACCCCTGCTCATCCCCAGAGACGTGGGGTCAGATGTCCCCATACTGGTGACAACGTGCAGGAGGGAGCAGGACCCATGGGAGATGTTACCCCAACATTCCAATGGGAGGAGGTGATCCCACAGCACAGGGCACCCAGCTTCTGAGGCGTCCTGGTCCTCTTGGGGAGCAAGAGGAGCGTCATAACCCTGGGCTGCATCTCTCCCAGCAGAGGCAACCGTGGTACTTTGGGGTTAGAAGTAGTGCAATTTAGTACACAGTGTAAGGGCTGGGTAGCCCGGGCTCATCACCTCCTGGTGATAGGTGCCCACCACAGCCCCATGCTGAAACTCACTTAAGTGTGGTGGGAGCAAAACTTTGCTGAATGCCCACCTGAATTCAGCCATGCTGGTTCCTGCAGGAGCCCAGCCCCACCCAGGGACTGCCTGCAGTCCCCAGTGCCAACGTGCCCTGGATGAGACGCGGAAAGCAGAGGGAACAGCATGGTGGTGGCTTCAAACACAGTCAGGAAAAGTAGCTGGAAACCCACAGTGGTTTGGAACTTCAGCAAACTCTTGTAAAGACCTGTTGGATGGGCTGGAGTCTACTGTATATTTTTCAAGAAGGGGGAGATGGAGGGAGCCTTTTCTGAGAACCCCTCCAAGCCTTTGCCCAGGCCCCAACTCCAGCCTCTGCTCACACAGACCACCTATTTTTCCCCATAGTGGTAGAAAACAGCCTGGCCAAAGCACATCCTGGCAAACACCAAATTACTGCTTAGGTTTGAGCACTGCAGAGACAGAGGAGGCAGAGGCAACTGCCTGACCTCCCCCTGTCCCCTTCACATGGTCTCCAGCACTGTCCCCAGCTGATGGCAGCCACCTTCCCCAGCGCAGTCAAGCCCAGGCACATCTCCTTGTCACTGTGCCGCTTGCCTTTATTTGAAGCACCTTGCTGCTATCTGCCAGCAACGTGCTTCTGTCAGTGGTGTTATCTCCCCTGTCAGCACCCCGACTGCCCCACAGGTGTGAAGACAGGATGGCCCTTTGTGTGCGAGCCTTCCCCAGCCTCCCTCACCCCCGGCACTGGGCTCCCTCCAGCCCTGGCACATCTCCCCTGGCTTTTCATCGCCTCTCCTCTCACCTGTCACAAAGGGCAGCTGTGTCCTGTGTGGGAATGGGAGTCACAGCAGGCTGGTCTGTGCTGCACATCATCTGGAGGTTGGTCTCCCTGAGGCTGAGGTCCACACAGAGCGAGGGAAGCGGAGAGCAAGAAGCATCTCCTAGGCAAGCCAGGTTGGAGGACAGGTCACATCCCTGGAGAGCCAGCTCACAAGGGCTCCTGCATGCCTCCCAAAAAGGGGACACCTCCGCACCTCCCACCTGCAGCCATGAGAGGAGTGATTTTGGGTGTGCACTGCTCCATCACCCTGTGCAGGGAGCAGCCGTGCCTCTTGGGTGCAGTCCCTTGTGGAACTTCTCAGGGCAGTGAGAAACATACTCCTCACAGAGGGGTTTGCTCTTCACTGAGCAGTGTTTAGGAGGCATTTGGACAATGCTCTTAAAAATTTGCTTTGACTTTTGGTCAGATCTGAGGTGGTCAAGCAGTTGGACTAAATGATCATTGTAGGTCCCTTCCAACTGCTATTCTATTCTATTCTCATCATCAGAGCTTTGCTGCTCCAAATGCTCTTACCACCATGAAGGAGCAGGTCTGACCCTCTCCTCTCCTCTGGTTCCTCCTCTTTGCAGTTCCTACTCATTTCACTGAGGAATTTCCTCAGGGAGGACAGTGAGGCATTTGTCGTTATGCCCGATGGAGCGTTTGCCTGCAGAAGACTGGGGATGGTTTGCAAAACACAGAGAGAAAACTGGTTACATCTAAAGTATTTGCAGCTCTTCCTGTAACAGCAAAAAAATCCGCTTGCAGCTCCTGACCTGGCAAACATCACAGCCCGTGTGTTTGTTTGGTGGCCTTGAGACTTACACCTGGCCAGTGGGGACAGGCAGGGTGACCTTCAGTCCCAGCAGAAGAGCAACCAGCGACTGCACTGCCCCAGCTGCCTGTCCCACTGCAGGCCAGGGATTTCTGCAGGCTGGGGATATCCTGCTCCCTCTGCCCCAGGACAGCAGGTGCTGCCCAATCTCAGCAAATCCCTCGCTCCTGCCTGCACGAACAGCTCCGGCACAAGCTGCCATCCTCGTCCTCCAGCCAGGACAAGAGGCAAGGGAAAGGGACAACTCCTCTGTGCAGTGGGCTGGTGACCTTGGGTGCGTTGCAAAGCAGTTTTCCACTCCCCTACTCAGAGCCTGCAGCAGCGCTTGGAGGGAGGGTTAAGTCACAGTGATTTAAAAGTGTGTTTTGCATCTCATCTGCTCCAAGTTGAGCAGGACTGACAACCTAAATCCTGTAGGCTGCAGGGGCAGCTGTCAGGTGAGGTTCCCGCAGTGGGATGGAGGATGGCTGGTGCTGCCCCATGCACCAGCAGCCCCCAGGACAGCCTGGGGCTGCTGCTGCTCAGCAAAGCCCAAGAGCAGCCCCTCTATGCCCAATCCAGCAGCTTTGCCCCAGCTGGTTCTGCCAGTGTGAAAGGGGGATGTGAAGAAAAGGTACTGCTATGTCCTGAACCCACACAGAGCACCAGGAACACATTCAACCCTTCCAAGTTTTGCTGGAGAGCGTTGCCCTGGCCTGTTTCCTCATCGCATGCCGTGCTGCCCTGCGCAGCCCTGCTCCAGTCTGGGACCACAGGCCCAGCAGCACTCAGGCAAGGGGGACAAAGCTGGCACACACTGGCCAAGGGGCAGCAGGACAAGGGCCACAGGGTTAGGCTGGGAAAGGCTTTCTCCATTGTGCCCCCCCACCCCCGCCAAAAACAAACCAGGCAGCTCACTGTGCTCAGTTCCCGGCTGCACTCTCCACTTTCCAAAGCCCTTGCCAGACATCCCTCTGTGCCTCCCCTCCTCTGCAGGGCCCACGCTGCAAGCCCTGGCCCTTCCTGTCCTCTGTCCCTCAGATCATTAACTAGCTCCGCTCTCTCTCTTTTTATTTTTTTTCTTCTTCCCTTTTGAACATATCAGCCTCATGGAATCAAAGAGGCATTTCAGTGACTCAGGCGTTTCCCATTGCCCTATTCCAGCATCCTCTACTCTTAACGCTGAGAGCTTTTCACGTCCTATTTGGAACTGATAGGAAGCCCTTTCATTGTTTCACTACATGGATATTAACACTGATGAAGGAAATGCTCCATCTGATAACAGAACCGTTGAAAAGAGCACCATTTCCAAACGAGCAGACTCGGAGACAGTACATTCCTGCAGCTCACACCAGCTCAGCACACTCACCTCAGGCAGCCCCGGCACGGCAGGGACCAGCTCCCCACTATTTGCATCCTTGCAGGCAGGGATCTCTCATCAGGACCTCCAGGAAAGAGCTCTTCTCTGTCACAGGCACGTGACATTGCCCAGCTTTATTCTTGAGATCAACTTGTCATCTTCCAGGCTGTAAGGAAAAGCTGCAATTACTCTGAGATGCTCTGACTTGAGTAGCCCAATGGCCAATAGTGAGGTCAACCCTTGGCTGGAGGGAACGCATCTTGCTTGAGAAGCCAAGGAAGCAAAGCGTCCCTCCTAGGAGGATGTCAACTGTCTTTTAAGGCATTTTCTGAGTTGGTGTCAGTTCTACTTAACAGCTCTTAATGAATTAATTCTGAGAGCTCCTCCTGGGGACAAAGCCTCTAACCAGAGCTCAGAAAAGATAGAAAGCCCCTTGAGGTATGGCTAGGGAGGAGAGCCAAGAGCTCAGTCTCATGCCCCAGCAGAGAGTATGGCCACCAGCATTTCCATGGGGCCTCCTGGACCAAGGACAGCTGTCCTACCAAGGGGCCCCCATGAACAGCACAGGCAGAGGCACGACTTCTCTTCAGGCCATTCCTCAAGTCAGGCACCATCCCAGTGAATCATCTCATTCCAAAGTGTTTTGATTGTTTTGAGACTTTCTGCTCTCTCTGAGACCTCTCCAAAGCTGGCTGGGCACTGCAGTTTTCTCTCACTCCTGAAAGTCTTTTCCTCCTGCTGTGGCCACCCCAATTAATTAGTCACCTATAAATAGCCTCCCTGATTGCACAGTGATATCTGGAGCACATCATCACTACCAGTTTCCTCCTATACCTGGGGAGTGGGCTTTTTCCAGAGCGTGGAGGGTGGGTGGGGAGCACCCCTCTGCCCAGCCCTCTTTAATGCTTCCCACCACCAGGTGACTTTCCACTCCCTGCCCATCTCCTCCTGCTCCTGTGCAATGGGACAGATTTGGTTTTCAGCAGTTCTATGCTCTGATAATACATGGACCAGCACAAAAAAAGGTCCCTCTCAGGAGTGCTGCTCTGAACCCCTACCCGAACTCCCTTCAGAGTGTTGGTCACTCCAACAGGGTCCCTCCAAAAAGCCCATCTGTCATGCTTTAACCCAACTGGCAACCAAATGTCACACAGCCACCCTGGGGAACAGGGGTGAGAATTGGAGGGGTAAAGGTAAGGACACTTGTAGGTTGAGATAAAAAAACCTAATAAGTGAAACAAAATAAAATTAAAATAATAATGATAATATTAGTAATAATAGAATGTACAAATGAGTGATGCACAGTGTAATTGTTCACCGTCCACTCACCAACACCCAGCCCATTCCCAGCTAGCGATCCCAGAAGAGAGAAAATCCTGAAACTACAACCCTGGAAGAAAGAGAGCTTTCTGGCCAACCCTGATTTATATACTGAACATGATGTTATATGACATGGACTATCCCATTAGCCAGCCTGGGTCTGCTGCTCTTGCCATGCTCTTACCCAGCTTGTGCAGGTCATTCTTGGGCACCTGCAGCCTAGCAAAACATGGGAAGTTGAAAAGTCCCTGATTCCTTAGCAACAACTAAAAACACCAGTATATTATCAACATTCTTCTCATAGTAAATCCAAACCACAGCACTATTCTACCTACTAAGAATAAAATTAGCTCTATCCCAGCTGAAACCAGGACACCATCCCATCTACTCCTGAGATGATCAGGGTTGGTTCAACCATCTCAGAGGATGCTCCAGCTTCCAGAAACAATGCTGAATGCTGTCCCTGTTTGACAGCAACCCCCCCAATTCACTAGATGGGCCAAAAAAAGACTTGGAAAACTTTGGAGGGTTGCCCAGCCTGGGATAACACAGCACAGGGATCATGGAGGAGTCTGCAGCCAAGATAGAGCCTGGCAGCACCTACCTGGCACAGGCCTCTTCCCACGCTGGTGGCACTTCACATGTCCTAGGTGGGAGGGCAGCACCTCGTTACAGGAGAACCACTGTTAGCTGCCTCTTTCTTCCCCTGTCTAAGCAAAAGTAATAAAATCCTATATTACCAAACAAAGCATTGGTTGAAAGAAGCACAGCACCAGAGGGAATGGGGCTATCCTTGCAGGATGGCAGGTGCCCCAGCTTTTGCCATCATTTCCCCCTCCCAAGAGATGTGCAAACCTCAAACCTGATGGGCTCATCGGGCTTTTGCTCTGCACTTGTTCACTAGATGAGCAATTGAGAGCTTGAGCTTTTGCTTTTGAATTACTGCAGCAGCCAAGCTTGCTCACCAGCCTGGAAACACAGGAATTCACATTTTTTAAGTGTATGTGTGTATGTGTAGAAGTGGAAATATAAGGTCATCTACCAGAATATATATATATA
>NW_010316118.1:0-473 GCF_000700745.2 Antrostomus carolinensis
GAGCCAGATATGCTCTGCAGGAACAGAGGGTACGAGGTCTCAACGGGCTCCCCACCACCCTGAGCTGGGCAGCAGCACCACAAACACCAACCCCTGAGCACCACCCTGCAGCCCCCAGGGAGGGAAGGGCTCAGCCAGCTCGAATGCAGGTGTCACCTCACCTGGCTGTCACGGTCCCTCGCCCGAGGGGTGTGGGTGAGCCCGAGAGCCAGGGCTGCTCATGGCCAAGCAGCATCACCATGGGCTGGCCCAGGGTTTGGGGTAGGTGCCCACCCCTCCACCACGGCCCCCGGGACAGAACCGCCCTGCACCAGCCTCTTACCCACACGGTCCCCTTGCGAGGAGCCACAAAATAAGCCTTGAAGCCCAAGTACCCAGCGTCGATGTAGTGGATCCCACAGAGACCGTAACTGCAACACAAAGGGAGCAGCTGAGGACGGCGAGACAGCGAGAGCCAGGCACAGCCCGGTCCC
>NW_010316118.1:528-902 GCF_000700745.2 Antrostomus carolinensis
AGAACCCTTCTGCCAGCTCGTGCCATTCTGGGGCCATGCAGGAACCCCATTGCCCACCTCAGCTCAGGGCCTCATCCCTCCCCCTGCCCGCCTCGCTCCTGCCCCAGGACGGATCCCCGCGGCTGTGGTGTGACCCGGCGGGAGCAGAACCCGCCCTCGCCACAGTGCAGCCCGACAGTGCCGGGGAGGGAGAGACCAGAGGGAGCCCTGGGGACACCTGGGAGGAGGCAGGACCAGAGCTCAGCAGCAGGGCTGTCCCCTGCACACCGAACGGGCACCGCGATGGCCCCGGCACTCACGAGGCGTAGCAGTTGTCCTGGGCCACGGTGACGCCGTTGTAGGGCAGCAGCCAGGCCACCTCCGTGCTGAGGAAC
>NW_010316118.1:935-2338 GCF_000700745.2 Antrostomus carolinensis
TTGATGCTGTTGATGGGCTCGTAGAGCCGCCGCAGGTCCCAGAACTTGATTTTCCGGTCATTCCCTGCCGTGACCAGGAAGTTGCTGAGAACCAGGAGAAAGGCAGCACTGAGACCCCAGCCCAGAGCCCTGCCCCGTCCCCGCTGCAGGGACGAGGTGGCCCTGGTCCCACAGCACGGTGCTGCTCCCACAGGCAGCGAGCGGCTCAACCCTCCCTCAGCTCACAAAGCCCAGCCCAACCCTTCTGGTGCCTCAGAGGGTCAAGTACCATGACCAGGAAGTTGCTGAGAACCAGGAGAAAGGCAGCACTGAGACCCCAGCCCAGAGCCCTGCCCCGTCCCCGCTGCAGGGACGAGGTGGCCCTGGTCCCACAGCACGGTGCTGCTCCCACAGGCAGCGAGCGGCTCAACCCTCCCTCAGCTCACAAAGCCCAGCCCAACCCTTCTGGTGCCTCAGAGGGTCAAGTACCATCAGCACCAAGTCCTCTTAAGCCCATCTCAGCCAAGGAGCCTCATCTGCAGGAGGGAGCCCCCTCTCTGGGGCGATGCCCCCACCGGCGCCGGCTGCCCGGCCCTCACCTGTCGGCTTTGCACCACTCGATGCTCCGGACCGCGTGGTCGTGGGCGAGGAAGCACCGGAAAGGGTAGAGCTTGAGGGAGCCATCGGGCTGGTGCACACACTGCAGCAGGGACTTGGTGAGCAGGTTCCAGATGGCCACGGTGCCTGTGGGAAGGAGACCCCTGACCAGCTGCCCCAGCACCTGCCCCGCTGCCGGGAGTGGCTGTGCTGGGGCTGCAGAGGATGCCCAGAGCTGCAGCACGGGGCTGGGGGACGGGCAGTGGCACTGGAACTATGAGGCACAGTGGCCAAGGCAGGGCTGGAGCTGGGGACCAGACCTCAGACAGGACAGGATGGCTCGGGTAGGAAGAATTTATTTGCTGAAAGGGTTCTGAGGCATTGGAAGGGGTTGGCCAGGGCAGTGGTGGAGTCCCCATCCCTGGAGGGATTGAAGAGTCGTGTAGACACAGTGCTGAGGGACATGGGTTAGTCATAGGGGACTGGTCAGTGTTGGGTTCATGGTTGGACTCCATGAGCTTAACGGTCCTTTCCAACCCAGGCAGTTCTGTGATTCTGGGTGCTGCAGTTCCTGGTACCACAGAACAGAGCTGCAGATCACCTCAAGTCAGACACAAAATTGCATCCAGGCAAATCAGACAGATGTGGATTAAGCCAGAGCCACATCCCGGAGCCAACAGGTATGAGAGGGTGCTGGGGCTAGCACACAATAAGCCTTTGCCCTGTTCCAGGGATGGGCAGAGAGGTTCCTGCACAGTGTCTGCAACGTGCTGCTGCTCACCCTGATGATCACAGAACCCCAGAGTGGCCTGGATTGGAAAAGCCCT
>NW_010316119.1:0-9454 GCF_000700745.2 Antrostomus carolinensis
GGTGGGGGGGCGCTGCTCTCTGTAATTAGTGTTAATTAAGAAAATACCGTGACGTTTGCGGCTTTGCACCGACACGCTCCGACTTCCCAGAAGTAATTTATTCTTTTCCACTGAGAAACACGGAGACACGTTGACCTTTATGGTCTGTGTCGGGCTTACGATGCGTTTTTATAAATATCTAGGAATATCTCTTCGCATCTTCCCTGCACTCCTTATAAATAATTAATTTAATAATCACAGACTGGTCTGGGTTGGAAGGGACCTTAAAGCTCATCCAGTTCCAACCCCCCTGCCAGCAGCAGGGACACCTTCCACTAGACCAGGTTGCTCAAAGCCTCATCCAGCCTGGCCTTGAACACTTCCAGGGAGGGGGCATCCACATAATAAGCTGTGTTCATCGGTGTTTCTAGAAACCTCTGCAGAACACTTTGGTTTTCATTGCTACTAGTTCATTTTCAGTGCTCTGGATGTCACCACAGCTGTAGTGTGGGCTGTGGCCACACACAGATATCTTGGTGTTGGCAGCCAAACACCACACAGGCTCTTGCACCTGCCTCCACCCAGAGAACTGGGGAGAGATTTGGGGGGTCAAGGTAAGGAGACTTGTAGGGTGAGATAAAAATCGTTTAATGATTGGGCTAAAATTAAATAGTAATGATAATAATAATTATATTGGTAATAATAATAATAATATATATGAATGAGTGATGCAGAGTACAGTTGCTCACCACCCGCTGGTGATAGTGATCCTGGAGCAAAAAGGAACCCTGAACTCACAATGCTGGAAGAATGAGCCTGAGCAGTCACTGAGAGAGTCCCCAGCTTCCCAGTCAACCCTTATTGATATACTGAACATGATATTATATGCTATCAAATATCTTATTCTCATATCCAAATGTTAATTTTGTGTTTTGCTAATTACTCTGCTTCCCACCCCCAATCCTTTGCACTTGCCAACTATCAAAACCTTAAGTCCTTGGGCTTCCAGCAACAACTGAAAACATGAGTACTTTATCAATGTTCTTCTCACAACAAACCCCACCGTGAAGCCAAAACACAGCACTTTCTAGCTACTGAGAAGAAAATTAACTCCATCCTAGCAAAACCAGGACAGTTGGGTTTATGACAAATCCTGCCTCAGATTACTTCTCTTGACAAGTGTTTTAGCACAGACACAACTTGCTGCACTCCACATAACCAAAAGTAAATGAACTTGTGATATAGACAGTAGCAGAGGAGCAAAGTTTGACTGATATAATTGCTGCTAACGACATAAGCTTAAGGATGTGTGTAGCCTGAGTAGTAGAGGCTGAGTATTTAATGAATGGATCTCCCTTGCTGTAAAGATAGGCTGAATTTTCTATTTAGGTCTTAATTACCATTTAAAACACCAGAGATGATTGGTTCTGCTTTTAACCTACTTATTTTACTGATGTGAGGTATATGGAGCACCACAGGGATATATAAGTGCAGGTATAAAAACATTAATACATGTATTTATCTTCTGTATGGATCTAAATGTCAGTGTGTCATTTTAACTATGGCAACTCAGTGTTTGCTCAAATGCTGGAAGTCCTGGTCGAGGAATACACTTTAGAGTTGTACTTTGAGTAAAATCAGGCTTTTAACTGTTATAATACTTAAAAGATTGGATCACCTGATTCTACTAAGGTATTTTTAAAAAAAATATGCAGCCTGTCTTCTGTGAGGACAGGCTGAGAGAGTTGGGGTTGTTCAGCCTGGAGAAGAGAAGGCTCCGGGGAGATCTTATAGCGGCCTCCCAGTACCTGAAGGGGCTACAAAAAAGCTGGGGAGGGACTTTTCATAAGGGCAACTAATGACAAAACAAGGGGAAATGGGTTTAAGCTGAAAGAGGGGAGATTTAGATGAGATATTAGGAAGAAATTCTTCACTGTGAGGGTGGTCAGACACTGGCCCAGGTTGCCCAGAGAAGCTGTGGCTGCTCCTCCCTGGAAGTGTTGAAGGCCAGGTTGGATGAGGCTTTGAGCAACCTGGTCTAGTGGAAGGTGTCCCTGCTGCTGGCAGGGGGGTTGGGACTGGATGATCTTTAAGGTCCCTTCCAACCCAGACCATTCCATGATTCATTCTATGATTCTATGCTTTGAAATCTGAAAGGAACCGTGGAGGTTTTTTTCTCATTGTGTCTTTTCCTCCATTTATTTTTCCTTTTTCTTTTCTGTAGAGGTTAGACTATTTCATCAGGAGGTCTTGAGAAGCTCCTGTCATTTGCAGGAGTGCACAGGTGCTGTCTTCTAGCTCTGTATTTGAAGCTGCTTTTGGAGAGCTGCAAGCACATGCAGCTTTTCCTCTCAGTGTAGGTCCTTATTGAAATAAACTGAGTGCTTGCCCCATACAGGTTTTCCTCTCAGGTCCTTATTGAAATAAACTGAGTGCTTGCCTCTGTTACCTGATGGGGTTGAAGAATCAGGTCAAGTTTTCCGTGCCAGTTGCTGGCAGGATGGACAAATAATCTTTGTGTCTGATTCCGTGATGTAAGCAAAGTGAAAAAATGATAGTCCACTTTTGTGCTGCTTGGAAGCTGTTTAATTACAAAGCAACAGGAGAATGAAATGTTCTTCAGTTTCTCTTGCATCAAGGGGCTTATAAATCAAGTCATCAAAACAATTTACTGGCGGTGCTCTGCCAAGTTGAGACCGCCAGGACTCATTTGTGTAGTTGTGATGCCAGTTACACTCACAACTTTAAGCTCTGCACCAGTTTCTTGCTGCACTGTAAGGCTGTGGTGTTTCAGATTATTCAGCAGAGGCATTACAGACTTTTTACTTTTTATACTTGCAATGATTCCTGTGATGGCAAAGCCTACTGTTTAAAAGGAAATGTTCTGGAGGGTGAGAGCTTCCACAGTTCCTACTTGTGTTAATTGGGGAAGTATGGGTAAATGAGATTTTAAAAATCATTGAATAGTAATAATAGAATATAACCTTGAGTTTTTTTTTTTTGTGGTAGGTGAGTACTCTGAACTAGTTTTATTTGTAATTTATATATATATATATTGATGTTCTGCACTCCAGGCATTCTGTATTGGCTCCTTCAGTAACAGTGATGGTTCCATGGTTTTATAAAAGCTCTTGTTCTTGATTTCTTTAGCAATAACCTGGTTTGCTCAGTGGTCACTCTTTCTGTAGTCCTTGCACTTAGAGAGCCTCAGTGGAAAATAAAAAAGCAAGACTGTCAGGTGAAACACAATTGTCTGACTGGAATGTAGTTTTGGTTTTAAAGAAAACACCTTGTTTCAAAGGGAGTCATGCTGCTGGTGACCACTTTCATTTATCAGTGGATGGCTCTCCTTTGGATATGTGTAAACTGATCAAGAGAGAAGTGACCTTTGGGTGGGAAAGATCCATGAAGGTGAGCAGTTTGGTGGTGGTCTCATATTCCTTGTCTGTTCTTCATGCCAATTTGTGCGTCTTTTGCTCATCTCTGCTGTGTTGTAAACGGTGGTGGGTGCAGGAGAATACAAAGGCAGGGAAAACTTGGCTGTTCAAAAAAAAATAAATTAAAAAAAACCCCAAACCCTGAATTTTTAAGAGGTCTCTTGGTATAGTTTTCTGTCTCAAAAGGAGCTTTATGAACATCTGATTTTTATGAATTGTAAGATTTTTAACTGCCTCAGATTGCCAGCTGTACAATGGATAATTCTGACTACACAGGTATCTAGGAAGCATTCAGTTTTAAGACTTTGCATCGTGAGCTTGCTTTTCTTTGGCCATCCCCTAGAATCATAGAATTGTTTTGATTGGAAAAGACCTTTAAAATCATTGAGTCCACCCATAAACCCAACACTGCCAATTCCACCTCTAAACCATGTCCCTGAGCACCTCGTCTGCCTGTCTTTTAAATACCACCAGGGAAGGTGACTCCACCACCTCCCTGGGCAGCCTGTTCCAGTGCCTGAGAACCCTTTCAGTGAATAATTTTTTCCCTCTTATCCAATCTAAACCTTTATCAAAACAATTTTGAGTTACATTTATGTTTCAGGAGAGCACTGTCTTGCTTTTGCAAGCTGCAGCTTGAGCACAGACATCTTCATACAGAGAAAATTTTGCATGTGGAAAAGTCTCATCTAATAGCAAGAGCAGTAACGTGCCGTTGGTTAAATGACATTTCAAATAGGCTATGTTGATTTGGCTTCTAGGCTTCACAAATACCATTGCAGTTTTGGAATTATAGAAGATAAGGAGTATTTGTTAAATTCTCCTAGAGACCTTGCTGATCTCTACTAATATAAAAGCTTTTCCATTTCTCACTTGGAAGTTCACAACATCATTAGTATGTTTATGTGCTACCATTGACAGAGATGGATATGCACTGAGTTAACACCTATAGAATAATCCAGTGCACTTGTGTAAAAATCCTGTTTTTACCAGACTTGCCACTTGAGAAAGTGAGTATCTGGCATTGCATTTCTGAAGGTGAAGCTGTAAATTGTATTCTACTGCCTGCTTTTTCAGGCACACAGTTTTATTGCAGTCCTGGTACATACAATGGTTGGCTTTAGCTCAGGGCCCTCGTCCTGCAGTGAAAGAGATAGTTATTGTTAGAGAACGAGTAGTTTCAAAGTCCTGTGTAAACTTCAGGTGTTTGAATTATTTCTAATGTCTAGATATGTCCTAAGGGAGAAAAAAAGAGGAAAAAACCTGACCTGTTGCTACAGATGTGGGGGGATAACCTTGGGCAAGGTCAAAGTGAAGAAATTGGCATAAAACTATTAACCTTGGTTATCTTTGCCCTCTGTGTTCTGTAAATCAGTTGATGATGAGAAGGAAAATGTTCTTTAGGCAGAAGTACTTCTAAAACTTTATTTATTTATTTATTTTGGTTACTATTTTGAGGTAGCTATCGGTGTACTATAAGCACACTTAACTGGTAGATAAGAGTATTGTAACTTTATCTTAATTACTTATTCTTACTTTTTGTTCTCTGAATTATCAACACCAGTGTTTCCAGGTATGTAGGACAAAAGGTACAGGCTGCGAAAACCAAGGTCTAGGTCATACTTTATTCAACCTTACGCTGTTGCCTTTGGGGCCTGTCATCTTTTTTTTTCCACTATTTTTGAGAAATCTGGCAATCTTCCCGTTAAGGTAGCTGCTAACACTTCTGTTGTAGACCACTTACACATTCTCTGCTGTGTTTTATTAAAGGTTTTCATGTAAAAGAAGAAAAAAACCCAACAAAAGTAAGGATGTCCTGCTTACTGAGGGATCTGGAGCTGAGCAGAGCGCTCAAGACTTTTAAGACACCTCTGAACAAAGACCTTCTTCCTTCACAGAAACACATCCAGGCTGTAGTTTATTAGACCACATAGTCCCTACATGGTTGTACTATTTCAGTCTCATCTTTGACCATGAGGTTTCATTCCAACCTCTGTTTTGCAGTGAAACTCACTTAACTGCCTTGAGTAGTCATCTTTTCTTTGGGTGTTGTACAGATTGACAGAAATGTCTCTGAGCAGTGAGACATCACTGACTTCTCTCTCTCGTGTCTTGAAGTTGGATTTCTAGTTTCAAGCTGCAAAGCTGAAGCACGACAGGGACATGGAAGTATCTGGAATCAGTACTTAAGATCTTATGAAATCAATTCAAATAATGCCATTTTCCACAAACTGTGCAGACACTTTGTTTGATCTGTGCAGCAGTTCCTCATCTCTGAGAGGTCAATAATGCTGCTTTTACTTTTGAGTCAAGCCTGGCAATGATTGTGTTTTCAATTACTTTATCACAGATCACGTGGGTTGATGGGTTCCAGGTTTTGTTCACCAGAGGTCCTCAAAACCCTCGTGTGATTGTGGACATTGCCCTTGAGCATCTCCCTCCAACACGTATCATACTGTATTAAGCAGGGCTAGATATTTTTTTTAAGTTGTGGATTTCTGGCTAAATTCTAAACTTTGTATCCTCTAATTTAGAGTATGGCAAGTAGAGGTTATAACGTATTAGTGGGAACCAACAATTGATCTTCATTCATGTTCCTGCAACAAGTGGTTTTGAATTTAAACTGATATTAATGGTAATTAATAATGGGAAGATTTAAAAGTATGTGGGAGAGTTGATTTAGACAGAGCCTGAGTTGGAATGAACCTTATATTTTTTGGTTGAACCTTGAATTTTGGGGAGGGGATGGGAAAGATGTGTTCTAGTGTTGTAGTATGGGATAATTTGGGATGTTGTAGATATTTTCAGAGTGTGTTAATAAACACATAAGTAGTGTGTAACCACGTGCAGGCTAAAGAGTAGAGTTGGCAAAATGTTGTGCATTTTATTTTGAGTGAACATGTCACCTACTGCATTCCTGTGCCCTGTGTTCTTGGCTGATTGCAAGAAAATTAACATAGTGGAGTTTTTAAGTTTCATGTGGCAGTTTTACTATGTTCACATACACATGGTTGATTACTCACCTTTAGGAATCAAGAGAAAAATGCTGTGATCAGGTCAGTGGGTATATAAATTTTTTTAATTGCTTGTAGAAAAATACCAGAAGGATATTTCTGCCACAAAGTCAGATTTAAAAATAAGATTAGGCATATTATTGTATTTTTTTTTTTAGATTTCTTTTTTTAATGGTTTAAAATTTGCTAGGTTATTTTCATTTGTAAGCTGAAATATTTAGGTAGGTATTTCTGTTTTGAAGAAATGCAGCAGTAACCTCTGTGGGAGTGAGTACGGAGAATTTCTGCTGGAAGGGGGCAGGGAGGATTGCAGGGAGACATTCAGTGGCATAAACTGAAATGAGCCTGATGGGTTCAGTTACAACTTGGAACCTTCACTTGAGTAAGGAAATGGGTTTCTGTAAGTTCAATACTCTGTTGAGTTGTAAGTATTTTAGCTCAGTTAGTGGACTTGCTACTCTGTGTAAAAAAACCCAAAACAAACAAACAAGCAAAAAAACCTGCCTTGATTTGCATCATTTTCCCTCCTGTTATCTTGGATTGAAAAGGCTTTTTTTTTTTCCCCTTAGAGGAGAGGCTGAAGTCACTTGGTTTGTTCAGCCTGGAGAAGAGGAGACTGAGAGGAGATCTCATGGGGGTCTAGAACTTCCTCCCAAGGGGCAGAGGAGGGGCAGGCGCTGATCTCTTCTCTCTGGCCACCAACGAATGCCAGGAGCAGAGGACATGGCAGGAAGATGTGGCAGGAGAGGGTGAGGTTGGCCATGAGGAAAAGGCTCTTGAGGCAGAGGGTGGTGGAGCACTGGAACAGGCTCCCCAGGGAGGTGCTCATGGCACCAAGCCTGACAAGATTCCAGCAGCATTTGGCCAAGGCCCTCAGGGACATGGTCTGAATGTTGGGCTTGTCCTGTGCAGGGACAGGAGTTGGACTCCATGGTCCTTGTGGGTCCCTTCTAACTCACAACATTCTGTGATTCTGGACATCACCTATAACATTTCTTCTGCCTATAATTTTTCATAAAAGCAGTATTGACACAATTTCTGATTTATTTAAATTAATAAAACCCCCCAAAACAAAAAAAAAACAAGCAAAAAATATTGGAGGAAGAAAAGAGAAGAACTTTCCTTAGTACAGTATTTGAGACCAAAGAAGATACTGCTGGTGAGGAGGGGGGAGGTTGACAAAGAGTGATGGATCCTGTAGGCTGGTATCTGTTTGCATAGCAGATGTTGACAGCAGGAACTTGACTTGTATGACCATAGGACCCTCTCTGAGATTTGAGGACTGCTAGGAAGGGACAGACAGCATCCACCTGACCAAGTGGAGCAAAAGTATCTTTGCCAACAGGTTGGCCATACTGCTGTGGAGAACTTTAGACAAGGACTGGGAGAGGGAGGGGGTGTTGACTCACAAATTGAGTAATGAATTGGGCTGGTAACAAAGGAGGTGTGGTGATGGGGAGAGGAGTCCTTGAAACTGACTAAACAGGGCAAAAAGGGACCCCCACAAGTATATAAACACAAACAGGGAGATACCTGTACACAGATAATGAGATGAGTGTTGTGGAGGAGAGGCTTTTGTACCTCTCCTGGGAATCTGGCATGCTTGGGTGCGTCTCTGACCTGCCCATAATGCGTGCAGAATGTGGGAAAAATGGGAAAGCAAGGTGCTGTATGAAGTTGCAGAGCTATTATTTCGTTAGAGTAACAAAGGTGTGATAGCTCCTACGATTTGAGTGCTGCTATAGAGGGATGCAGGCCCTTTAGAAGGACTGGTTGGGATAGTGAGGAGAGGAACTTGCTCTGAAGTGGAACAGCAGTCGGGACGCATGGAGGTCACCCATGGGATGAACCATCTGAGAGCTTATGGGTAAAGACTAGAGGTTAGAGCAACGCGAGTGATGTTGTAGGTGTCTGCTCTAGATAACCTTAATCATGAAGAACTAGAAGGTCAGGCCTTCTTCAGATAATGGGAAGAATCCTCAGGTTTCCAGGCACTGGCCCTATAGGGACCAGCTACCCCAGTGTCTTTGGAAGAGACAACACAGCAGGACACAAGTAATCCAGGAGGTTTTTTGTGTGCTTTGATGGCAGTTTCCTAATACAGGTGATTGAGAAGCTGATGAGGAGAGATGTTCTGCTGGACCTTAGGCTTGCAAACAAGGAAGAATTGGTTCATGATGTGAAGGCCGTGCAGCCTTTGCTGCAGTGACTGTTGGATGGTAGAGTTCACGATCAGGAGAGAAGGAAGCAAGGCAAGTAGCAAATTCACAGTCGTAGACTTCAGGGGAGCAGACCTTGACCTGATCAGGCCTCAGCTTGTAAGAATCCTATGGGATGTGGTCTTGGAGAGAAAAGGGATCTGGGAAAGCTGGTTGACTTTCAAGGATTACCTCCTCCAGGCTCAAGAGCAATCCATCCTAATGAACACGGAGCTCATGACTAACCTCAACATAGAAAGGTTAGAAGAGGTGGAAGCAGGGTGAGGTCACCCAGGAGGAATGTGGAGAAACTGTTGGAGCATGCAGGGATGAGGTTAGGAAAGCCAAAGCCCATCTGGAGTTGAGCTTGATGCATGAATGGCAACAAGACCTTCTACAAGTTTATCAACAGCAAATGTTTTATGAGAAAATATGGGCCTGCTGCTGTTGGTGCAGGAGGTTGGATGGCAAAGGCCATGGGAAAGACTAATACTGCCTTTGCCTTGATCTTCACTGATAAAGTTTGTCTTCAGAAATACCAGGCTCCTGAGACTGATGGGAACATCTGGAGCAATGAAGACTTACCAGTAAGTCCATGGAAGACTATAATGTTAGGGAACATTAAAGAAATCGTAGATACACAAGTCCATAGGTCCTGATGGGATGCACCCACTGGTGCTGAGGGAGTGGCCACTGTTGTTGAGAGGTCACTCTATTTGACCACCCACACTCATATCTTTGAAAGGTCATGGCAATCAGGGAAGGTTGCTGGGGACTTCAGAAGTCAAGTGTTAATTATCATAGAATCACAGAATCACAGACTGGT
>NW_010316120.1:0-1580 GCF_000700745.2 Antrostomus carolinensis
GGGCTGCGCCCGCCTCCACTGGCACGGGGCCTGCGTGGGCCGGAAAACAGCTCCGACCGCTTCCTTCGGGCTTCTCCCCGCGGCCGGGGCCAGGGGCTGCTGTGGAAACGCCACACACGCCTCAGCGGCTGGACGTCACTTGAAGCGCCTGTGCCAGGGTGAGCTCCTGGCCTGGTCACTGCCCAGGCATGACCATGGCACCGTGCTTCGCTAAACACAGCCAGAAAGGGCTCCCAGAAACTTCACACCAAAATGCTGCTCTTCTAATTAACGCTGTATTTTATATCCATCTTTTAATTCCATAAATGGGTAGGCAAGGGGCAGGCAAACAGGGAGCCAGGTCATTCCCAGCAATAGCTTTAGGGACTTCAGGGGTTTATCCCTCAGGCAAACACACCCACATGGGCCATGGGGGACAAACCACGACAATATTACTTTAAAAGGATTTTGCAGAGAACCACAAGTGTCTCAGTCCTTTTCTCTACTGTCACATCAACAAGTTACACCAGGCCTCAAAAATACAATGAAATTGGTTTTGCAGGTTGAGAGATCTCAAGTAAAATCATGTTTTTCCTGCTGCTTACCAGAGCCAACTGCGCTTGTGCTTCCTCTCCCCCAAAAAATGAGAGCTGAGACCAGTCCCCTGAGCTCACATAATCTGCCAGATCAAACTGCTGTACCTCCGGCAAACATGTTAAAATAATTGATGATATATACTCTATATGACATAAAAAAAGGCACAAGAATAGGAAAAACCCCTGGGTTTAATTCTACAAATGCTCTCTGCCTATTTCCCAGGTACCTGCACCAAATCCAGCAGTGGCAGCCGCCAGTTCAGCTATTCAGTACTTATTTGCAAAACCCTTGTATTTCAGCGGCAGCAAACCTGAGCTCAGGAGCGTGCCTCTGCACTCAGACAAGCTGAAAGGGGACTGGGGAACAAAAATACGTTCAGATAATGACGACAATAATCTGTCTGGCTTCGAGGCAAGCACGAGAAACTGGAAGAGTTTAATATCCAAATCCAAGCAGCGACAGCAGCTCATCCCTCACGTGGTTTAGTCAAACCCAGCTGTGCCCAGCAGCCTACCTGGGGATTTCAGCGAACCCCTGCAGAGTGCAGCTTCCTTTGAACAAGGATAGGTTAGTCCGACCTCCACAGGTTATCCGTGAGAAAACTGGATGCTATTCTGCTCTAGAAAGCAATTGCATTTTTTCTCATGAAGAACCAAAACCACACGTTTCTGTTTGAACTCTTCACAAAAGAAAGGTTGAGCTGTGAACAATAAAAAGGATGTTGTGTTTTAGCACAAAAACTACAACAAACACAACAAAAGAACCACAGTGTGCCTCTCTTTTTATTCTTTATTTTACAGTTCACAATTAGAAACCTACTGATAAATTACACAGTTCACCCTCCTGTTCGGGGTTTTTAAATGTCTCAGAGCCGTGCTGCCAGTCTCAGCCCATCCCAGGAAGACTGTTCAAGGTGACACCAGGTTACACGAGGCAGAGCGGCCAAACAACCCACACCAAACCCCTCCACAGGCCACGCTTCACGTGGGAAGTTAATGGGCAGC